>NC_057795.1:334651237-334951237 GCF_018294505.1 Triticum aestivum
TCGAGATTAGGTTTTGTCACTCCGATTGTCGGAGAGGTATCTCTGGGCCCTCTCGGTAATACACATCACTATAAGCCTTGCAAGCAATGTGACTAATGAGTTAGTTGTGGGATGATGCATTACGTAATGAGTAAAGAGACTTGCCTGTAACGAGATTGAACTAGGTATTGAGATACCGACGATTGAATCTCGGGCAAGTAACATACCAATGACAAAAGGAACAACGTATGTTGTTATGCGGTTTGACTGATAAAGCTCTTCGTAGAATATGTCGGAGCCAATATGAGCATCCAGGTTCCACTATTGGTTATTGACCGGAAACGTGTCTCGGTCATATCTACATAGTTCTCGAACCCGTAGGGTCCGCACGCTTAAGGTTTCGATGACAGTTATATTATGAGTTTATGATTTTTGATGTACCGAAGGAGTTCGGATTCCCGGATGAGATCGGGGACATGACGAGGAGTCTCGAAATGGTCGAGACATAAAGATCCATATATTGTACGACTATATTCGGACATCGGAAAGGTTCCGAGTGATTCGAGTATTTTTCGGAGTACCAGAGACTTACGGGAATTCGTATTGGGCCTTAATGGGCCATACAGGAAAGGAGAGAAAGGCCCTAAAGGGTGGCCGCACCCCTCCCCATGGACTAGTCCGAATTGGACTAGGGAGGGGGGGGGCCTTCCTTCCTTCTCCTTCTCCCTTCCCTTTCCTTCTCTCCTACTCCTTCTACTTGGAAGGGCTCCTAGTTCTACTAGGAAAGGGAGAATCCTACTCCCGGTGGGAGTATGACTCCCCTAGGGCGCGCCATAGAGAGAGGGCCGGCCCTCCCCCTCCTCCACTCCTTTATATACGGGGAGGGGGGCACCCCTTGGGGATACAACAATTGATCTCTTGATCTCTTAGCCGTGTGTGGTGCCCCCCTCCACCATAGTCCTCCTCGATAATATTGTAGCGGTGCTTAGGCGAAGCCCTGCGACGGTAGAACATCAAGATCGTCATCACGCTATCGTTCTGACGGAACTCTCCCTCGACACTCGGCTGGATCGGAGTACGAGGGACGTCATCGAGCTGAATGTGTGCTAGAACTCGGACGTGCCATAGTTTCGGTGCTTGATCAGTCGGGCCGTGAAGACATACGACTACATCAACCACGTTGTTCTAACGCTTCCGCTTTCGGTCTATGAGGGTACATGGACAACACTCTCCCCTCTTGTTGCTATGCATCACCATAATCTTGCGTGTGCGTAGGAAATTTTTGAAATTACTACGTTCCCCAACAGTGGCATCAGAGCCTAGTTTTATGCGTAGATGTTATATGCACGAGTAGAACACAAGTGAGTTGTGGGCGATACAAGTCATACTGCTTACCAGCATGTCATACTTTGGTTCGGCGGTATTGTTGGATGAAGCGGCCCGGACCGACATTACGTGTACGCTTACGCGAGACTGGTTCTACCGACGTGCTTTGCACACAGGTGGCTGGCGGGTGTCAATTTCTCCAACTTTAGTTAAACCGAGTGTGTCTACGCCCGGTCCTTGCGAAGGTTAAAACAACACTAACTTAACGAACTATCATTGTGGTTTTGATGCGTACGTAAGAACGGTTCTTGCTCAGCCCATAGCAGCCACGTAAAATTTGCAACAACAAAGTAGAGGACGTCTAACTTGTTTTTGCAGGGCATGTTGTGATGTGATATGGTCAAGACGTGATACTATATTTTATTGCATGAGATGATCATGTTTTGTAACCGAATTATCGGCAACTGGCAGGAGCCATATGGTTGTCACTTTATTGTATGAAATGCAAGCGCCCTGTAATTGCTTTACTTTATCACTAAGCGGTAGCGATAGTCGTAGAAGCAATAGATGGCGTAACGACAACGATGCTACGATGGAGATCAAGGTGTCGCGGCGGTGACGATGGTGATCACGATGGTGCTTCGGAGATGGAGATCACAAGCACAAGATGATGATGGCCATATCATATCACTTATATTGATTGCATGTGATGTTTATCCTTTATGCATCTTATTTTGCTTTGCTTGACGGTAGCATTTTAAGATGATCTCTCACTAATTATCAAGAAGTGTTCTCCCTGAGTATGCACCGTTGCGAAAGTTCTTCGTGCCGAGACACCACGTGATGATCGGGTGTGATAGGCTCTACGTTCAAATACAACGGGTGCAAAACAGTTGCACACGCGGAATACTCAGGTTAAACTTGACGAGCCTAGCATATATAGATATGGCCTCGGAACACGGAGACCGAAAGGTCAAGCATGAATCATATAGTAGATATGATCAACATAGTGATGTTCACCATTGAAAACTACTCCATCTCACGTGATGATCATACATGGTTTAGTTGATTTGGATCACGTGATCACTTAGATGACTAGAGAGATGTCTGTCTAAGTGGGAGTTCTTAAGTAATATGATTAATTGAACTTAAATTTATCATGAACTTAGTCCTGGTAGTATTTTGCAAATTATGTGGTAGATCAATAGCTCGCGTTGTTGGTTACATATGTTTATTTTGATATGTTCCTAGTGAAAATTGTGTTGAAAGATGTTAGTAGCAATGATGCGGATTGGATCTGTGATCTGAGGTTTATCCTCATTGCTGCACAGAAGAATTATGTCCTTAATGCACCGCTAGGTGACACACCTATTGCAGGAGCGGATGCAGACGTTATGAATGTTTGGCTAGCTCAATATGATGACTACTTGATAGTTTAGTGCACCATGCTTAACGGCTTAGAATCGGGACTTCAAAGACGTTTTAAATGTCATGGACCATATGAGATGTTCCAGGAATTGAAGTTAATATTTCAAGCAAATACCCGAGTTGAGAGATATGAAGTCTCCAACAAGTTCTATAGCTAAAAGATGGAGGAGAATCGCTCAACTAGTGAGCATGTGCTCAGATTGTCTGGGTACTACAATCTCTTGAATCAAGTGGGAGTTAATCTTCCAGATAAGATAGTGATTGACAGAGTTCTCTAGTCACCATCACCAAGTTACTAGAACTCCGTGATGAACTATAGTATGCGAGGGATGACGAAAACGATTCCCAAGCTCTTCGTGATGTTGAAATAAACAAAGGTAGAAATCAAGAAAGAGCATCAAGTGTTGATGATTGACAAAGACCACTAGTTTCAAGAGAAGGGCAAAGGGAAAGAAAGGGAACTTCAAGTAGAATGACAACCAAGTTGTCACTCCTGCGAACAAGCCCAAAGCTGGACCAAAGCCTGAAACTAAGTGCTTACACTACAAAGGAAATTATCACTGGAAGCGGAAATGCCCTGAATATTTGGTGGATAAGAAGGATGGCAAATTGAACAAGGGTATATTTGATATACAGGTTATTGATGTGTGCCTTACTAGTGTTTATAGTAGCCCCTGAGTATTTGATACTTGTTCGGTTGCTAAGATTAATAACTCGAAACAGGAGTTACAGAATAAACAGAGACTAGTTGAAGGGGAAGTGACGATGAGTGTTGGAAGTAGTTCCAAGATTGATATGATCATCATCACACACTCCCTATTTTCGAGATTAGTGTTAAACCTAAATAAATTTTATTTGGTGTTTGCGTTGAGCATAAATATGATAAGATCATGTTTATTGTGATACGGTTATTAATCTAAGATAGAGAATAAATTGTTATTCTGTTTACATGAATAAAACATTCTATGGTCATACACCCAATGGTGATGGTTTATTGAATCTTGATCATAGTGATACACATATTCATAATGTTGATGCCAAAAGATGCAAAGTTAATAATGATAGTGCAACTTATTTGTGGCACTGCCGTTTGGGTCATATTGGTGTAAAGCACATGAAGAAACTCCATAAAGATGGATTTACGGAATCACTTGGTTATGAATCATTTGATGCTTGCGAACCGTGCCTTTTGGGCAAGATGACTAAAACTCTGTTCTCCGGAACAATGGAACGAGCTACTAACTTGTTGGAAATAATACATACCGATGTATGCGGTCCAATGAGTGTTGATGCTGGTGGCAGGGTATCGTTATTTTCTGACCTTCACAGATGATTTGAGCAGATATGCGTATATCTACTTAATGAAGCACAAGTCTGAAACATTTGGAAAGTTCAAAGAATTTCAGAGTGAAGTGGAGAATCATCGTAACAAGAAAATAAAAGTTTCTACAATCTGATCGTAGAGAAGAATATTTGAGTTACGAGTTTTGTCTTCATTTTAAACAATGTGGAATAGTTTCACAGCTCATGCCACATGGAACACCACAGCGTAATGGTGTGTCCGAACGCTGTAACCGCACTTTATTGGATATGGTGCGATCTATGATGTATCTTACCAATTTACCACTATCGTTTTGGGGTTATGCATTAGAGATAGCTGCATTCACTTTAAATAGGGCACCATCTAAATCCGTTGAGACGACACCGTATGAACTATGGTTTAGCAGTAAATCTAAGCTGTCGTTTCTTAAAGTTTGGAGTTGCGATGCTTATGTGAAAAAAGGTTTCAACCTGATAAGCTCGAACCCAAATCGGAGAAGTGCATCTTCATAGAATACCCAAAGGAAACTGTTGGGTACACCTTCTATCACAGATCCGAAGGCAAAACATTCGTTGCTAAGAATGGATCGTTTCTAGAGAAGGAGCTTCTCTCGAAAGAAGTGAGTGGGAGGAAAGTAGAGCTTGATAAGGTAATTTGTACCTTCTCCCGAATTGGAAAGTAGTTCATCACAGAAATCAGTTCCAGTGATTCCTACACCAATTAGTGAGGAAGCTAATGATGATGATCATGAAACTTCAGATTAAGTTACTACAAAACCTCGTAGGTCTTCCAAAGTACAGTCCGCACCAGAGTGGTATGGTAATCCTGTTCTGGAAGTCATGTTACTAGACCATGATGAACCTACGAACTATGAGGAAGCGATGATGAGCCCAGATTCCACGAAATGGCTTGAGGCCATGAAATCTGAGATGGGATCCATGTATGAGAACAAAGTGTGGACTTTGGTGGAGTTGCTCGATGATCGGCAAGCCATATTGTATAAATGGATCTTCAAGAGGAAGACAGACGCTAATAGTAGTGTTACTATCTACAAAGCTCGACTTGTCGCAAAAAGATTTTCGACAAGTTCAAAGTGTTGACTACAATGAGATTTTCTCAACTGTAGCAATGCTTAAGTCTGTCCGAATCATGTTAGCAATTGCCACATTTTATGAAATCTGGCAAATGGATGTCAAAACTGCATTCCTTAATGGTTTTCTTAAAGAAAAGTTGTATATGATGCAACCAGAAGGTTTTGTCAATCCTAAAGGTGCTAACAAAATGTGCAAGCTCCAATGATCCATCTATGGACTAGTGCAAGCATCTCAGAGTTGGAACATACGCTTTGATAAGTTGATCAAAGCATATAGTTTTATACAGATTTGCGGTGAAGCCTGTATTTACAATAAAGTGAGTGGGAGCACTACCGCCTTTTTGATAAATATATGTGAGTAACATATTGTTGATCAGAACTGATGTAGAATTTTTCTGGAAAGCATAAAGGAGTATTTGAAAGGAGTTCTTTAAAAGAAAGACCTCAGTAAAGCAACTTACATATTGAGCATCAAGATCTATTGAGATAGATCAAGACGCTTGATAAGTTTTTCAATAAGTACATACCTTGTCAAGAAATTGAAATAGTTCAAAATGGAACAGTCAAAGAAAGAGTTCTTGCCTGTGTTGCAAAGGTGTGAAATTGAGTAAGACTCAAATCCCGACCACGGCAGAAAATGGAAAAAAGAATGAAAGTCATTCCCTATGCCTCAGTCATAGGTTCTATAAAGTATGCTATGCTATGTACCATACCTATTGTATACCTTGCTCTGAATTTGGCAAGGGAGTACAATAGTGATCTAGGAGTAGATCACTGGACATTGGTCAAGAATATCCTTAGTGAGGACTAAGGAAATATTTCTCGATTATGGAGGTGATAAAAGAGCCCGTCGTAAAAAGTTACATCGGTGCAAGCTTTCACACCGATCCAGATGACTCTAAGTCTCAATCTGGATACATATTGAAAGTGGGAGCAATTAGCTAGAGTAGCTCAGTGCAGAGCATTATAGACATAGAATATTTGCAAAATACATACGGCTCTGAATGTGACAGAACCGTTGACTAAGCTTCTCTCACGAGCAAAACATGATCACACCTTAGTACTCTTTGGGTGTTAATCACATAGCAATGTGAACTAGATATTGACTCTAGTAAACCTTTTGGGAGTTGGTCACATGACGATGTGAACTATGAGTGTTAATCACATGCAGATGTGAACATTAGTGTTAAATCACATGGTGATGTGAACTAGATTATTGACTCTAGTGCAAGTGGGAGACTGAAGGAAATATGCCCTAGAGGCAATAATAAAGTTATTATTTATTTCCTTATATCATGATAAATGTTTATTATTCATGCTAGAATTGTATTAACCGGAAACATGATACATGTGTGAATACATAGACAAACATATTATCACTAGTATGCCTCTACTAGACTAGCTCATTAATCAAAGATGGTTATGTTTCCTAACCATAGACATGAGTTGTCATTTGATTAACAGGATCACATCATTAGTAGAATGATGTGATTTACATGACCCATTCCGTTAGCTTAGCACTTGATCGTTTAGTATGTTGCTATTGCTTTCTTCATGACTTATACATGTTCTTACAACTATGAGATTATGCAACTCCCGTTTAGCGGAGGAACACTTTGTGTGCTACCAAACGTCACAACGTAACTGGGTGATTATAAAGGAGCTCTACAGGTGTCTCCAAAGGTACATGTTGAGTTGGCGTATTTCGAGATTAGGTTTTGTCACTCCGATCGTCGGAGAGGTATCTCTGGGCCCTCTCGGTAATACACATCACTATAAGCCTTGCAAGCAATGTGACTAATGAGTTAGTTGTGGGATGATGCATTACGTAACGAGTAAAGAGACTTGCCGGTAATGAGATTGAACTAGGTATTGAGATACCGACGATCGAATCTCGGGCAAGTAACATACCAATGACAAAAGGAACAACGTATGTTGTTATGCGGTTTGACCGATAAAGATCTTCGTAGAATATGTAGGAGCCAATATGAGCATCCAGGTTCCACTATTGGTTATTGACCGGAAACGTGTCTCGGTCATGTCTACATAGTTCTCAAACCCGTAGGGTCTGCACGCTTAAGGTTTCGATGACAGTTATATTATGAGTTTATGATTTTTGATGTACCGAAGGAGTTCGGATTCCCGGATGAGATCGGGGACATGACGAGGAGTCTCGAAATGGTCGAGACATAAAGATCGATATATTGTACGACTATATTCAGACATCGGAAAGGTTCCGAGTGATTCGAGTATTTTTCGGAGTACCGGAGAGTTATGGGAATTCGTATTGGGCCTTAATGGGCCATACGGGAAAGGAGAGAAAGGCCCTAAAGGGTGGCCGCCCCCCTCCCCATGGACTAGTCCGAATTGGACTAGGGAGGGGGGCACCCCCTTCCTTCCTTCTCCTTCTCCCTTCCCTTTCCTTCTCTCCTACTCCTTCTACTTGGAAGGGCTCCTAGTTCTACTAGGAAAGGGGGAATCCTACTCCCGGTGGGAGTAGGACTCCCCTAGGGCGCGCCATAGAGAGAGGGCCGGCCCTCCCCCTCCTCCACTCCTTTATATACGGGGAGGGGGGCACCCCTTGGAGATACAACAATTGATCTCTTGATCTCTTAACCGTGTGCGGTGCTCCCCTCCATCATAGTCCTCCTCGATAATAGTGTAGAGGTGCTTAGGCGAAGCCCTATGATGGTAGAACATCAAGATTGTCACCACGCCATCATGCTGGCGGAACTCTCCCTCGACACTCGGCTGGATCGGAGTACGAGGGACGTCATCGAGCTGAATGTGTGCTAGAACCTGGAGGTGTCGTAGTTTCGGTGCTTGATCGGTCGGGCCGTGAAGACGTACGACTACATCAACCGTGTTATTCTAACGCTTCCGCTTTCGGTCTACGAGGGTATGTGGACAACACTCTCCCCTCTCGTTGCTATGCATCACCATGATCTTGCGTGTGCGTAGGAAATTTTTGAAATTACTACGTTCCCCAACATGATAAGGACCAAACCTCGTGGTGAGATCCGACCTGTTGTTGCGGCCCGACCTTTCACGACACTCCACCTTCAGCAGCAGTAGCCTCTCGCCCGCGCACACGATGTACACGAAATAGAGGGTTTGAACCTTGCGGCCCAGCACGAGAAAACCAATCTCGACGATGGTACTCACGCGCAAAAATAATTTCTACAAAGACATCGCAACATAGAGGTTTTCTAAAGAACCCTCTAAAACTGATACGGCTGTCTACCCTTCAAAACACATCGTGTCTATTTTATAGAATAACCTGCCTTTTACAAAGAGTCAACTGGCTTTATATAATAGCCGCTCGCACACCCTAGCTAACTTGGAAAACAAGTACTACTTGATACGTACTAAGTACTAACACGTAATCTATGCTAAACCGACTATCTGTTTAAGGAAGCAAAACTACTAGTTTGGAGCAACCGATGGCTTGATCTGTTCTTTTCCTGGTGGGCCCCATCCAACATCCTTTAAACTCAACAACTCCCAATTAAGTGGAATTCTCAAACCAATATTTTCCTTGCTGGGTAGGAAAAGAAACAGAAATAATATTCTTGGTTTGATCCTAACGTAGCAAATATTGTTGGCAAGCAAATCGGCCATGTACTCCTTGACGTCTCCTTCAAAACGTGGCTTGTTAAAGTAATTAGAATATTATTCATGTTGATGTCCTCCTGAGGCATGCACGTATGATCCAGGATCAACCATCTCAACCTGAACATATTTATCTTCCTTCTCTATGCACATCGCCCGCAGTGCATCGTGCATGCATTCCCCTTCGAAGAGGTGAGGCAGCTCCGCCTCCAACATTGCAGAGGAGAGCAGGCCCGGAGCAGCAGAGATGAAATCCGCGTCCGAGGCCAGCCCCTCGCCCGCAGCCGCGTTCTCCGGGCCCTCCACGAACGGCAGGCAGAAGAAACCTTGGTCCGGGATCGCGTTCCCCATAATCTGCAGCTGAAGCGGTTTGCCACGGGTTGGGCAGTAGGCCGAAGCGTGGCCTTCTTCTTGGCAGAGGACGCAGAGAGGCTTGAACAAGCACTCGTTCTGGCAGTGGCCGACCCGCCCGCATTTGAAGCATTCCGGCCCATCCGCCGCCTCCACCTTCACCGGGATCGGCTCGGCCGCCGTGCCCTTGGACGAAGACGGCGCCCCCGTCAGCGCAGGCAAAACACGACGTGGATCCGCTTCGGGCCCCGGCCGATGCTTCTACTTCTTGGCGTATGGGTCCTCGACCCGGTCACCGCAGTGAGGATGCTGCATCTCCTTGCGCTTCAACTCCTTCTTCTTCTCAAGGCCGCGCCGCTGGTGTTCTTCCTTCTTTTGGTGCTTGCGCTCCTACTCCTTGATCCACCATGGAGGGGACGGCCCCCGGCCTCCCGCCTCCGCCTCCTGGATCGCGAGCTGAACCTTGGCCTTGGCGCGCAGATCACGCTCGCACTTCTTCTCAGCCTCCGGGTCCAGTGGAGGCGACATCGACGGCTTCTCCACGCGTCGTTCCCCGCGCGAGCCCATCCGAACCACCTCAACGAAGGAGCGCCGGAGGGGAGGGGGAGGGGACAGGCGGCGCAGCCGACGAGCTTGCTTGCCGTAGCGGCGGACTTGTGCAGCGGTGGCTGGAAACCCTAAGGAGGGATCTAGCGCGCCCCGGCGCATCTACACCCATTTATTGGGGAGGCGGGGAGGCAACCCTAGCGGCGCCCCACCCTGCTGGGTCGCGGGCTACGAAAGGGCCTCCTGGGCCGGCACCCCCATACAGCCAGGCCCCAGGTCTAGCCCTGACCCCACCCCTGTGGAGCCAGGCCCCGAGGACGGCTGAGCGGGCCTCCCCATTGGGCCGAGCGGCCCAGCTGTTGGCAGCGGCCGAGCCTGGGGAACCCTAGCGAGTTCTGCCATAAGCAGTGACGACGTCGATCCGCCGCCGCCGCCCTGGGCGGCCACCACCGGCCGCCGCGGCCTCCCTCGCCACCGTCAGGAGCACAAGCGCATCCGCCCCCTGGCGCTCCCGTGGCACCCCGCCACGCGGAGCCGTACGATGACTTGCCCCCGGCAACCGGGTGCGAAACGCCGATGGCGACTGAGGGAGTCCTGGACTAGGGGGTGTCCGGATAGCCGAACTATCATCATTGGCCGGACTCCAAGGCTATGAAGATACAAGATTGAAGACTTCGTCCCTTGTCCGGATGGGACTTTCCTTGGCGTGGAAGGCAAGCTTGGCAATACGGATATGTAGATCTCCTACCATTGTAACCGACTCTGTGTAACCCTAGCCCTCTCCGGTGTCTATATAAACTGGAGGGTTTTTAGTCCGTAGGACGAACAACAATCATACCATAGGCTAGCTTCTAGGGTTTAGCCTCCTTGATCTCGTGGTAGATCTACTCTTGTACTACCCATATCATCAATATTAATCAAGCGGGAATAGGATTTTACCTCCATCGAGAGGGCCCGAACCTGGGTAAAAACATCGTGTCCCTTGTCTCCTGTTACCATCCGCCTAGATGCACAGTTCGGGACCCCCTACCCGAGATCCGCCGGTTTTGACACCGACATTGGTGCTTTCACTGAGAGTTCCTCTGTGTCGTCGCCCATAGGCCCGATGGCTCCTTCGATCATCAACAACGACACGGTCCGGGGCGAAACTTTTCTCCCTGGACAGATCTTCGTATTCGGCGGCTTCGCACTGCGGGCCAATTCACTTGGTCATCTGGAGCAGATCGAAAGCTACGCCCCTGGCCATCAGGTCAAGTTTGGAAGTTTGAACTATACGGCCGACATCCGCGCAGACTTGATCTTCGACGGATTCGAGCCACAGCCAAGCGCGCCGCACTATCACGATGGGCATGATTTAGCTCTGCTGCCGGACAGTGCCCTGGAGGACGCACAAGAGAACGCTCCGACCCTTAACTCGGAGCAGACTGCGCCGGTCGAGGATGGGTGGCTAGACACCGCCTCGGGGCTGCTACCTCTACGGCGATGGAGCCGAATACCGACCCTGTCCCTTGTGAAGCTCGTGACTCCAAGGTGTCGGACTCTTCTTCGGACCCCGAACCTTCCGCGCTCCCGCCAATCGAACCCGATTGGGCGCCGATCATGGAGTTCACTGCTGCGGACATCTTTCAGCACTCGCCTTTCGGCGACATCCTGAATTCGCTAAAGTATCTCTCTTTATCAGGAGAGCCTTGGCCGAATTACGGCCAAGACGGTTGGGATGCGGACGACGAAGAAATTCAAACCCCACCCACCACCCACTTTGTAGCCACTGTCGACGACTTAACCGACATGCTAGACTTCGACTCCGATGACATCGATGGTATGGACGACGATGCCGGAGACGACCAAGAGCCAGCGCCTACGGGGCACTGGAAAGCCACCTCGTCATACGACATATACATGGTGGACATCCCAAAGGATGGGAATGGCGATGGAACAATGGAGGATGACCCCTCCAAGAAATAGCCTAAGCGCCGGCGTCAGCGGCGCCGCTCTAAACCCCGCTACAGCAAAAATGGAGATTCCGGCTCCGGAGACAATATAACCCCGGACAGCGCCGAAGACAACCCCCTCCAGCAAGATTCAGCACAGGAGGATGGAGAGGCCAGCCCTCGTGAGAGAGCGGCAGGCAAAGAGGTAGAGGACGATAATTACATGCCTCCCTCCGGAGACGAGGCAAGCCTTGACGATGACGAATTTGTCGTGCCTGAGGATCCCGTCGAACAAGAGCGTTTCAAACGTAGGCTTATGGCCACGGCAAGCAGCCTCAAGAAAAAACAGCAACAGCTTAGAGCTGACAAAGATTTGCTAGCCGACATATGGACTGAAGTCCTTGCGGCCGAAGAGTATGAACTCGAACGCCCCTCCAAAAGCTACCCCAAACGCAAGCTGCTGCCCCGATCAGAGGAGGAAGCATATAAATCTACATCACCGGCGCACAATACGGCCGACCGGCCACCTCGTGGCCGCGACAGAGAGGCCTCTAGGCCCTCCACTAAAGCCGCACCCCGGCATCGCTCGAAAAGTACAAAGTCACGGGGGAATGCGCCGGACTTGCGGGACATATTGGAGATAAGGCAAGACAATCAAGATCGATCTACGGATCGCGTGGGCGCCCCACGATGCGTGACGACAACCGTCACGCCGGATACAGCAATTCCGGCCGGGCCGAACACAGTAGACAAAGCTCGCTCGAGCTGCGTCGTGATATAGCCCAATACAGAGGCGCCGCACACCCACTATGCTTCACAGATGAAGTAATGGATCATCAAATCCCCGAAGGGTTCAAACCCGTGAACATTGAATCCTACGATGGCACAACAGATCCCGCGGTTTGGATCGAAGACTATTTCCTTCATATCCACATGGCCCGCGGTGATGATCTTCACGCCATCAAATACCTCCCACTCAAGCTTAAAGGACCAGCTCGGCATTGGCTCAACAGCTTGCCAGCAGAATCAATTGGGTGTTGGGAGGACCTGGAAGCCGCATTCCTTGATAACTTCCAGGGCACGTATGTGCGACCACCTGACGCCGATGACCTAAGCCACATAATTCAGCAGCCAAACGAATCGGCCAGACAATTCTGGACACGGTTCTTAACCAAGAAAAATCAAATCATCAACTGTCCGGATGCAGAGGCCCTTGCAGCCTTCAAACATAACATCCGCGACGAGTGGCTTGCCCGGCACCTAGGACGGCAAAAACCGAAATCCATGGCAGCCCTCACATCACTCATGACCCGCTTCTGTGCGGGAGAGGACAGTTGGCTAACCCGCAGTAACAACCTCGCCAAAAATTCTGGTAGTCCGGATACCAAGGACAGCAATGGCAGGTCGCGTCGCAATAAGCACAAACGCCGCATTAACGGCGATAATACTGAAGATACGGCAGTCAACGCCGGATTTAGAGGCTCTAAAACCGGTCAGCGGAAAAAGCCATTCAAAAGAACTACTCCGGGCCCGTCCAATTTGGACCGGATACTCGATCGCTCGTGCTAGATACACAGCACCCCCGAAAAGCCAGCTAATCACACCAACAGGGATTGTTGGGTATTCAAGCAGGCGGGCAAGTTAATTGCCGAAAACAATGACAAGGGGTTGCATAGCGATGACGAGGAAGAGACCCGGCTGCTGAACAATAGAGGACAGAAGGGTTTCCCCCCACAAGTGCGGACGGTGAACATGATATACGCAACCCACATACCCAAAAGGGAGCGGAAGCATGCGCTCAGGGACGCATACGCGATGGAGCCAGTCGCCCCAAAGTTCAATCTGTGGTCCTCCTGCCTGATCACTTTTGATCGAAGGGACCATCCCACTAGCATCCGCCATGGCGGATTCACCGCATTGGTTCTAGACCCAATCGTCGATGGATTTCACCTCACTAGAGTCCTGATGGACGGCGGCAGCAGCCTGAACCTGCTTTATCAGGATACAGTGCACAAGATGGGCATAGACCCCTCAAGGATTAAACCCACAAATACGACCTTCAAAGGCATCATACCAGGTGTAGAGGCCAATTGTACAGGCTCAGTTACACTTGAAGTGGTCTTCGGATCCCCGGATAACTTCTGAAGCGAGGAGTTAATCTTCGACATAGTTCCGTTCCGCAGCGGCTATCATGCACTGCTCGGACGAACCGCGTTTGCAAAGTTCAATGCGGTACCGCACTACGCATACCTTAAGCTCAAGATGCCAGGCCCTCGAGGAGTCATCACGGTCAACGGAAACACCGAACGCTCTCTCCGAACGGAGGAGCATACAGCGGCTCTCGCGGCGGAAATACAGAGTAGCCTCTTAAGGCAATTCTCGAGTCCGGCTGTTAAGCGACCGGACACCGTCAAGCGTGCCCGGAGTAACCTACAACAAGAGCACCTGGCACGTTCCGAGCATGCGTAGCAATGCGGCCCCAACCCCAGCCCTCGCAAAATTGCAAGACCAGCACTACGCGTACATCACTACGCTCTGGAGATACCATGGGCATAGGGGGAGGGGCACGACCACAGCAGGCCCATAGTGCGGCTCAACCACACCAGGGGCTCCCAAATGTGTCATCCTTTTTTTCTTTTTTTTCTTATCCTCAGGACTCCGTTTCCCAGAAGCCCTGTCCGGCAGTAGACCTGCCGAACTCACGATGCAACAGCCAGGGAAGCAGAAAAGCTACGACGAGTATCCAGGTGGTCTCCATTATGAGCATTATTCTTTTTAATACACCATTCCGCAGCCTACCCCTGGAGGGGGACATGTTAAATAGTCCCACCCCTCGCTTATCGCACTATTTGTATCGTTCCGCATTCATTGCAGTATTTTTTGAATAAACAATGCATCGCTTTTTGCCTATCATTGCATTCCTTTTTTATACATATGTTCACTTATGGCATGTTGCATTCGTACGCTTTGCTACGGCCAAATACACCAGGGGCTTAAGTTCCCCAAATTATGGTGTGATAAGTCCGAACACTTTCACAAGTGCGGCACCCCGAACTTATAGCATTATATGCATTGGCTCTAAATCATGTCTTGGGTCAATAGTTGGGTTTGCCCGGCTCCTATGTTTTGGTACCTTATATTCCGTTATATCGGCTAAGGTAGCACTGGGAGAACCACTGTGATTGTGCCCCAGTTGAGCTGGGTGAGCACCTCAGTGGAGAAAGCTAAAACTGACCGTCATGATGGGGCGAGAGCCGGTCGCTGTTCGAGAGGTTTTTTCGAGTCCCTAAAGACTTATGCCGCTTAGAGCGAGGAACCGGCTTTGTCTGGCCCAGGCGTGGATAGCACCCCGAATTCGGCCTTCCGAACACTAGGGGCTTTGCCAAAATTTAAAATTATATAATTCTATGGCTAAGTGAGAGTGTTCAAGCATTATAAGTCCGGTTGCCTCGTTCGTTGTGTTGAGCGCCTCCCTAGAAGGACCCAAACATGGGAACAAGAGTGCTCAAGTTTATCCCGAACACCCCAGCACTCGTGGCATGGGGGCCGAAGCCAACGACTTGCCATCTCTCAGATTTGATAAACGGACGCACAGAAGGTAATATTTTAAATTAACAAGCGTTGCTTAGCGCATATGAACAAAGTTTTCAGCGCACAGGATAACAAAATGCGAGTCTGCTCAAAAATTACATCTTTGGAGCATTCACCCGCAATAATGCGGGCACCCTTCAGGACACCCTTATAATACATCTCGGGCGTGCGATACTCCTTGCCCGGCGGTGGCGCGTCCGTCAGAAGCTTCTCGGCGTCCATCTTGCCCCAGTGCACCTTAGCGCGGGCAAGGGCCCGACGGGCACCTTCAATGCAGGCGGAGGGCTTGATGACGTCAACCCATGGACAGGCGTCCACCAGCCGCCGCACCAGACCGAAGTAGCTCCCAGGCATGGCTTCTTTGGGCCACAGCCGAACTATGAGGCCCTTCATGGTCTGTTCGGCCACCTTGTGGAGCTCGACCAGCTACTTCAGCTAGTCGCTCAAGGGCACCAGATGTCCGGCCTCAGCGTACTGAGACCAGAACACCTTTTCCATCGAGCTCCCCTCCTCGGCTTTGTAGAACGCGGCAGCATCGGACACGCTACGGGGCAGATCTGCGAACGCTCCTGGAGAGCTCTGAATTCTGGTAAGTAACAAGTAATTCACTTTTACATGCTTGCTCTGCATGAAGAATGCCTTACCTGTCGCTATCTTCTTTACTGCCTCAATTTCCTGGAGGGCCTTCTGGGCTTCGGCCTTAGCGGCTTTGGCACTTTCAAGAGCTGACGCAAGCTCGGACTCTTGAGTCTTCGAGTCACGCTCCAAACTCTCGTGCTTTTCCATGAGAGCCTGGAGCTCTTGCCGCACCTCCGCCACCCGCGCCTCCTGCTTCTCTCGCTCGGCGTGTTCCACGACCGCATTGCGTTCGGCCGTGGACACCTCGTTCGCAGCCCCTGGAGTACCCACGTTATTCCTGTCATTTTTCTTTTTTGCAACCAAATCCTTTTCTATAAGGTACAACTTTAACAAGGTGTTACTCACCTTCCTTGTCCTCGAGCTACTTCTTGGCACGGCCGAGCTCGATCTCGGACCGCTCGAGGTTCTGCTTCAAGGAATTGACCTCCGCAATCAGTGCGGCAGAGGTCAGCAGCGCAGCCTGCATTCCCATATTGACATATTTGTGTTAGACTCCTGCGTATATCTTTTTAGATCCTCAGTTCGGATTTTCTTTCCGAACACCGAACCGAGCATCAGGGGCTACTGTCTATGTGGTACTATTTTACATATCTTAAAACCCTTACCTCAAAGCCTGTTAGAAGGCTGGTGCAGGCTTCGGTCAGCCCGCTCTTGGCGAGCTGGACCTTCTGAATCACCGCACTCATGACAGTGCGGTGTTCCTCGTCGATGGAAGCGCTGTTGAGCGCCTCCAGCAAGTTATCCGGCGGCTCCGGTTGGACGGAGGCCGCCGGCGTCATAGTCCTGCCCTTCTTACGAAGGGGCCGCTCGCCAGACTCCGGAACCACTAAAGGTTCCAGTGCAAAGTCCGGTCCAAAGTCCGGGAGGTTGCCCTGCGGCACCTCCGGGGCCTCCTCCTCCTGGCGGGTCCCCTTCTGGGACCCTACCTCGGCGTCGTCTGTGTCACGGGGGGAGGAGGCGGTCGGAAGTGAAGCGCTATTCACATCCGACGAATCCAAGGACCCGCTCGACGAAGCGGGGAGATCATCCTTGGGCGGACTACAGGGTTGTATGCGGCGTTAGAAGACACTATGCGACAAAAAGAAAAATTATGAGTTATTCAGGAGTCCGGACATTTACGATCTCGCCAGGGGCTTGGCCCTTGAGAGCCACTCCTCTTCGCCGTCGTCGGCATTGGTGGAACAGTCCGGAGGAAGGGTCCTTCCCTTCTTGGACCCTTCGACCTCCCCCGTTAGGGAAGCCTTCCTCTTCTTCTTTCCCCCCGCTGGGGGAGAGGCCTCTTTCTTCTCCTCCTCATCTTCGTGGGAGAGGAGTCCGCCTCGGAGTCATCGGACGATGAATCCGATAACACCTGGCGCCGGGAACTCCTCCGGGTTTCCGTGGCCTTCTTCTTGGCCTTCTTCTCCGGCACCACATAAGGCGTCGGAACCAGCAGCCCTGTCAAACGGGCATCCGCTGGGTCTTCTGGAAGGGGAGCCAGATAGTTAACCTGTCCGGACGTCTTCTGCCAGGCCTGTTAAAGGTAATGGGAGTTTAGATCCCACATAGAGTCAAACTATGGAAAGCAAGTGTCCCATAAAGGATAGTATAGCTTACCTCGCCAGCCTGATGCTGCGAGATGAATCCGCGATCTTCGGTAGCGGATGCGGGAGCCTCGGCGCCCTTGAACAGCACCCTCCAGACCTCTTCGTACGTAGTGTCGAAGAGCCCGCTCAAAGTCTGGTGCTGTGCCGGATCGAACTCCCACAAGTTGAAGTCCCGCTGTTGGCAGGGGAGAATCCGACGGATGAGCATGACCTGGATTACGTTGACAAGCTTGAGCTTCTTGTTCACCGGGGTTTGGAGACAGGATTGGAGTCCGGTCAGCTCTTCCGAATCGCCCCACAACAGGCCCTTCTCTTTCCAGGAGGTGAGCCGCATGGGGATGCCAGATCTGAATTTGGGGGCCGCTGCCCATTCAGGGTCACGCGGCTCGGTGATGTAGAACCATCCCGATTGCCACCCTTTGATGGTTTCCACGAAGGAGCCCTCGAGCCAGGTGACGTTGGGCATCTTGCCCACCATGGCGCCTCCGCACTCCGCTTGGCTGCCACCCACTACCTTCGGCTTGACATTAAAAGTCTTTAGCCATAAGCCGAAATGGGGCTGGATGCAGAGGAAAGCCTCGCACACGACGATAAACGCCGAGATGTTGAGGATAAAATTCGGGGCCAGATCATGGAAATCCAGGCCGTAGTAGAACATGAGCCCCCGGACAAAGGGGTGGAGTGGGAAGCCCAGTCCGCGGAGGAAATGGGGAAGGAACACAACCCTCTCATGGGGCCTAGGGGTGGGGAAGAGTTGCCCCTCGTCGGGGAGCCGGTGCGCGATATCGCTGGACAAGTATCCGGCCTTGCACAGCTTCTTGATGTGCCCCTCCGTGATGGAGGAGGCCATCCACTTGCCTCCCGCTCCAGACATGGTTGGAGAAGGTTGAGGTGAGATGTGCGGGCTTGGGCGCTGGAGCTCGAGTACGCGAAGATGGATAAGCAAAGGAGGAAGAAGGCGTAGGTAAAAAGGTGGATCCTTATCCCCTTATATATGGGCGGACGAAACTATGCGTCCCCACCAGCCCGGTAAAACTCGCTTATCTCCCAAGCGCCGCGATCAATGGCGCGGTTGGGTTACCCACGTCCGTATTGATGAGAATCCCGGAATAAGGGGACACGATCTCTGCTTCGACAAGACGTGCCAAGGAAACCGCTTCGCTAAACGCGCTGAGGTGGAACAATAAAAATGACTCGAATAAAGGCTTGGTCGTGGTGTGACGTCACGCCACGAAATACGTCAGCAGATTGAACTTGTGTAAATATTATTCTCTCTACGGTGGTATGTGGAAATTATTTTGCAGAGCTGGACACTATTCTGGTGTTCACAATCTTCTATGAATTATTCGGAGGAGGAACCCGCCTTGCAATGCCGAAGACAATATGCGCGCCGGACTCGTCGTCATTGAAGCCTCGTTCAGGGGCTACTGAGGGAGTCCTGGACTAGGGGGTGTTCGGATAGCCGAACTATCATCATTGGCCGGACTCCAAGACTATGAAGATACAAGATTGAATACTTCGTCCCGTGTCCGGATGGGACTTTCCTTGGCGTGGAAGGCAAGCTTGGCAATACGGATATGTAGATCTCCTACCATTGTAACTGACTCTGTGTAACCCTAGCCCTCTCCGGTGTCTATATAAACCGGAGGGTTTTTAGTCCGTAGGATGAACAACCATCATACCATAGGCTAGCTTCTAGGGTTTAGCCTCCTTGATCTCGTGGTAGATCTACTCTTGTACTGCCCATATCATCAATATTAATCAAGTAGGAGTAGGATTTTACCTCCATCGAGAGGGCCCGAACCTGGGTAAAAACATAGTGTCCCTTGTCTCCTGTTACTATCCGCCTAGATGCACAGTTCGGGACCCCCTACCCGAGATCCGCCGGTTTTGACATCGACAGCGACCCGCCCGACAGGAGTCTCCCTGCTCCTCGGCGTGCGCGACAAAGTCGACCAGCGAGCACGATGGATGTGCCCGCGTCGAAACCGAACCCACACTGCCACCATCACTCGCCTGACTTACCTCGTCGTCCTCAGAGCCGTCCCCCGCCAACGCCCAAAAGTGGCTGCCGCCTGACGCCGCCGGCCGGAGGGTAGACGCAGCTTGGGCCGCCCTACCCCCGCACCCTTCCTCACCGCCGTCCACTCCTCCGCCGCGTCGCAGACCGCCTCCGCCGCCCGCCATCCGAGCGAGTCGTCGAGGTCGCCCATCCGTACATGAGCCGTTGGGAGCGCACCCGTTCCCATCTGCTACAGATAGGATCGATATGGCTTACAGCATAATTGTCTCGAAATGAGCCATCGTAGGTGCTATCATTGGAGACTTGTGTTCCTCCTACTCGATTGATACTTAGTTCTTAACTGAAGAAAATACTTATCTCTATTTTGATGCATCATCATTTTCTCTTCAAGAAAAAAAACCAACGCAAATTTAAGAAGTAGCACTTGCTAGTCAACATTATAAGGGGCAGCTGCCGATGAGGAAAAACCTTCCATTTGTAGTGTTTTAACGGCCACCAAGCAATTGGATTGTATGATTATCCGGCTAAATCCAACTTCATTAGCAAGCTCCAAACCTTGCCCGATCACAAGTGCTTTAGTGGTCGCTGCATCTAATGCATAATCAATCGAAACTTTTTTTCCGGATGCAATCGAAACTTGTTGCGGGTCAAGTTTCTTGTGTGCAGTGTTGGAGTTCAGATTACTGGGCCTTTTCTGAACTATCGGGCTTCACTAACATAAAACAACCCTACACAATGTTCTTTTGGTTTAAGCCCAGGAAATGCCTAGCCAAAACTTTTACACTAGTACTCTTCTCTGTCCCGTGAAAAAAGTACTCTTTTTCTGTTGCTCAAGAAAAGTACTCCTTTTGTCTTTCTCCCTGAGAAAAGAAATCTCTTTCAGACGCCACATTTTGGCTCTCGGGTGCATGGTGGACATTTGTTTAAAATAGTAAAAAAATCAAAAAAAATTGATTTTTTTTTGTGATGCTAGATGCTCATGTGCATGAAGTCTGTGCCAAATTTGTGGAGTTGGACATTTCAGTAGCTCTCAGTCAAAAAACAAAACAAAATTTGGGGCTGTAAAAAAGTCTACTGTTCAAGTACTGTTTTAACCGATTTTGTCTTTTTCTCATGAGCTCCTCCGATGTCCGAACAAGGTGCAATTTGCACGAACATCACACATGGGAACATCTTCCACCAAAAAAAAATCAGATTTTAAAAAAAAAAATAGTATGCTGTTGAATTTACAGTTCATCGATTGGACGCAGATGAGGCTGGCACCGAATTCAATATCCGTTATCTTTTCCTCTTGTTTTGTTGTTATAATACACACGCACTGACGCCACACTCTCACACAGCTTCTGTTTCTTTATAGAGTGATGAGCACACCCATGTGGTGGTCATTCGGCCAGTCCTTCCAACTGACCTGCTGAGTGCTGACCCTTCCACTGTTTGGCGCTGCGTTAATCCCTTCTTCATTTCTCTGTTTGCTGAGATGCAGCGTTGCTTAACCCATTCAACTCTAGGCACGCAGTTAGACAATTCAAACCTCGGCCACACGTTTCTGTTTAGAAATCTAAATGGCCTGACATTCCAATTGCGGTCTAAGCTACGTCTCTGAACAGTTGCTTGAATCTGACGACGTCTCTGGAGGCAGGCCATCTTTGAACAGCCCTGAAATGTTCAGCCCAAGTAGTAACACTATACCAAACTAAACAACCCGTGCAAAGGAAGCCAGGATACTGCAACTGGATTCCAGACCGAGCAGAGGGGGAGAGAGAGAATCCACGCGGGAAAGCCAGCAACGCTTGATTACTAGCCGCCGTGTCCAAGGGGCATGCAGCTGCGGCTGCCGCCCAGCAAAGACTTACACGCTTTTACACGACGCTCCTTTCATCTAACAACCAATCACAAACCTCTCCCACCTGATTTTTAGGGGGTGGGCCGCCCTGCTCACCTATTGATCAATCAAGATTAACCATCCTGTAAAAGCCTGTAAATCGTTTGTACGTGTAGCATTGCCGGCCGCCCAGTCGCAGAAGTGAGTGGATCAGCACCGCATGCGATGCATGATGTGGAGTGGGGGCTGCACTAGCGAAGAAGCCGCGTTTGTCAAAGTCGATCTGAGGCGAGGTCTGAACCCAACCAAACCTGGTTGCCTTGCCCCCATCATGATCGACCTCACCTCGGACAAGGAAAACCACCACCGCGAGCTCGGATCAGCTCAGCTCAGCTCGGCGCCTCCGGCCCGCCGGACGTCCCTTTCCTGCGTCTGCGTGGCTTCGAATGCAACAAAGATCTCGGTCGGTGTCGACCCCGGCGTGCGTGCGTGGGTGCGTCGCCGGTCGAGCAATGGGCATGCGTAGCGTCCGCGCCCGTCCATCGCGTGGTGCGACACGCGCGCGCGCGACCCGATCGCGATCGACCTGCTCGCCGCGTGATTTCACGCCATCCATCGATTGTTAGTACACGTACGCATACGCATACGCATGGTCCCGGACGGAAGGTGTCGTGTATCCCAGCGAATTCAATGCCATGTTCGGTGACCGGAAACGGGCCACAGGTACTGCTGCTATTGAATTGAGATCCAGAGATGAACTGAACTGAGCGGTTCACGTCAGGCAAGTATACGGGTTCAGACTGCCGGTTCAGGCACTCTCATGTCCTCTTGAAACAAGACGTCCACATTCTGGACGAATGTGATGCTTCTCATAGTAACAGCAGTTCACATGAGATGTGTACCGCTGGATTAAATCCTCTTTTTTCTATATACTCACTCCGTACGAAATTACTTGTCACAATAATGGATGTATCTACAATTAAAATACATCTAAATACATTTATTTCTTGGACGAGTAATTCTGAACGGATGGAGTATATGTTAGCCAAAATTATCAGTTTTTGCTGAATTTTTTCATTACATTTTAGATTTTAGATGATGTGTAAACCTCGACTCAATGTAGTGCATCTATACTCACAAAAAAAAAAGTAAGGCGTCGCCATTTTTTACAGTATCTCGTGGAAATCAATGGTCGAAACATAATGTAAAGAACCGCCAAGTTGATCTATTATTTTCAAGAACATCCTTTCCGGTATGCCCATTCCATGGCGCAGTCACTCTCGCTCGTCCCTCTCCTGGCCATCCATTATCCAGAAAGAAGTGGCACGGGATTCCTCCTCAAAACATATTGTTCGCATAAAAAACACAATCATTAAACCTACAGCTCGTGCCATTGTGCCCAATCATTACCCACTAACAACAATTAAGCAAGCCACACATCTTCATTTGCGGCAATAATCATCCAATATCGCCTAAATTATTATCATCTTCTCATAGAGAGGGAAGTTCTCGTACTCCATCCGATCGACATTAATTATTGATGATCTAGTATAAAGTTGTACTAACCACATGACATGTGTGGTCAGCTATCTTAATTTAAGTTATGACAAGTATTTGTGGAAGAAGAAAAATAGTATAAAGTTGTACTAAATTAGCAATAATTAATTGGACCGGATGAAGTAATATTCCCTTGTAATATTCCCTGGAATAGATCATACTGAAAAAAAAAACTTGATCACATATGCATTGACGTGGACAGGCACCACGAGATCGGAGATCCATTGTCAACACACATTTGCAGTGAAGTGGACGTGCATGCCATTGCGAGCGGGCAAAGTCTGTTTTCCACATAATCTTCTAGTATTACGATACCCCGGATCTCCTGAACGTGCCATGACAGGCCACTTGCCGGCCTGCTACAGCAGCACGACTAGTGTCAGTGAGGTGGTCGAGCTGCCTAATTAATCAGCGGCCGCCCCGGTCGAATACTGGGTTCAGTTCAGTTCAGAGATGTTCGAGGGCTCGACACGATTAGGTCAACCATTTAAGTAGTGCTTGCTGTCAGCAGTCAAGGGGCATGGAATTCTATGACTGGGAGAGGAAGTCAATTTCTGTGGATCGCAGTGGATGCGTACTGGATAATGGTAAGTTTTCTAGAAAGTACAAAGTTAGGCACAAGGCCTTGGGTGAAAAATGATCAAGTTCGGAGGGTCAAAGTGTTGGAAGAACTGTTGACACACTCGATTACGACTAATATCAGTCCCTGACTTGCGTGATTTGATCGCTAGTATAATCAAGCGACTGTTTTGCCGACGGGGATACGAAGAAAAAAATGTTATCAGCATGCTTGCTAATGACGGATAAACATTAAGCTTAATCCGGGGTCATGCTACGAGCCATGAATCCCGCGTTGTCCTGACCCTTTTTCCGAACATTTGAGCTGGTGCTGACGGTTGCTTCTTGTTTTACTATCGTCTCGTAGTGGTAGTAGTAGAAGCAGCAGCGGTAATTAACGTGAATATATATGTGTGATTTCTTCTCTTGCCCGTACTATCCGGCAAAATACGAACCATAAGACCATATATAGTCGTGCGTCTCAAACCCGTTTCAAACGCACGGGGGGATGGCCCTGTCACTGATTAGTCATGAAAATACGACCCAGGCGGGCCTCAAATACCACCGGCATCCCTCATATCTAGCCAAAATGATATAGGGTGCCCGGGCGCGTCCGCCACGTCGGTTCCGGCCCATGCTAGCCCACCTGTTCCCACATACATTCCTTCCCTCCGCTCGCGGGATCAAACCCTAACTACTTCACACCCTCCGCCACCCAAGCTCCCGTCCAGCGATCTCCGGCCTTCTACCAGCTGGCAGGTAGCGGATCTTACTCCGACAATTCCGGATCCGTCAACTGGGGTGTTGCCCCGTGAGAATTGGAGGAGGCAACGACCGTCCGCATTGCACTCCACCGCTCCCGAGAGGACAGTGCCCGACCGACGTCAGGATCTGTTTGGCGCGACTCCATCGCATCGACGCATTGGACGCTTGGATTTTCTGTGGATGGATCATCGCGGTCCAGGGAGCCTCCAAATCTCCCCTTCCCCATCACTGGTCCGGCGGAGTATGAAATCCACCCGGACCGGTGTGCCCGCCGTGAAAAGGAGAGGATAAGGGCGGCGGAGGCCCGCCTCGCTGCCGACATGGCAGAGGCGGAGGCCCGCCACGCTGCCGACATGGCAGAGGCGGAGGCAGCTGATGCGGCTGTGCGGGCAGCCGCGGAGGAGGAAGCCATATGCGCCCGCATTGTAAAGAAGCGGCAGCGGAGGAACACGCGCGCCCAAGGAGGAGAAGGAGGACAGCGACGGGGCGGACAGATCCAGCGACGTGACATCCGGCTCGATACCTACTGTGTCTTCGATCGGTACTTCCGCGAGAAAGACGACAATGGTGCCGGGAAGGGCAAGGGCAGCCGTGGATGATCTTCTCCACCATAGCGAAACATGTCAAATTTTGATAGTCTGATGGCATGTTGTGATGTAGCATTTTAAGAAAAAGCTTTTGCCCCGCTATAAATATATAGCAACCGCGTGATACAACAAAGAGCCCAATGCTGGTGCAAACAGCACAAGCATGCCCAAAAGAAACAAAAGAGAAAGAAGAGAGAAAATAATGTTAACAGCGTCGGATCATATCGACGAAAATGATGATAACCCAAAACCGTTGCGCCCACTGGAGATGTACCACCTTGCTCCAGGCACCTCGACCCTCCGCATACCAAGCATCACCTTCAGGAAGGAACACAATGACGACAACACTACTGCCCGGACATGTCCTAGGGTTTCCCCCGGTACACGGAGGGGCGTGGGGAAGGGGAAGACCCGACGCCCTTCAAGAAGGAACTATGGTGCCCACGGGCGTCACTGCATCGGTGCCGGCATGGATTTCTCCCATCCGCCAAACACCCACGACCCCGAACGGTCCGACGCACTCCACCAGACAAGCCACCCATGAACGTGCGCCACCACGGTCTTGCCATCATCATCGCCACCTCTCCATGGTCATCGAAGCGAGACCGACGAGGACGAGAGGGAGCAGCCGGGAACGAGGAGCGGCAGCGACAGCAGCCACGTCGGAGGAGACAACCTCCACCGCCATCGACGGTCACCGACCGGACGTGGCAAGGGGAGCGTACCAGGACCTCGAGGCCCAACCGAGCCCAAAAGGGGCTCGTGAAGCACCCGTCGTCGAGCTACAGTAGACGAGCCGCCGTCTCCACAACCCCCCGCACGAGTCGTGCCACCATCGCCCCCGCCGGAGCCGCCGCAGGGGAGACCGAGTCAGGCCAGCCCAGATCCAGATGGGTCCCAAAAGGGCCCAGATCTGGGCTGGGAGGGCACCGCCGCCATCCACCATGCCGGCTGAAAGAACATGCGGTGCCCTCATGTTTGGTTTTGGTAATTGATGACAATCTCTATCGACTAATGGTTGCCTTGAGTTATATTTGAAGGTTTTGTCCATAGGCTTTTCTTGAAGTTCATGTGTTGGTTTCAAGGAGTTTATGAGTTGACCAAGGTGCTATTAAGGAATTATCCAAAGATTGGTCATGTGAGTGTTGAGCTTATTGCAAGTATGTCTTGAAGAAGAAGATTGTGTGATCATTCATGTCCACCTTCAAGACATCATCCAAATGAAGAGAGTTGGAAAGATTCAACACACAAAGCGCACAAGATGTACCGAGGGATCAAGTGATCCCATGGTATGGTAAGCATTGTCCATTACGCTTTATGTGCTAACTCATGGTCTTCGTGAGAGTTCTTTGTGGGGTTAGGTTGCGGTGTGCAAGTTCAAGTGATGCATCACGAAGAGATCAAGTGCTTGAAGATTGCCGTCCATTATGGTGACAATGGACTTGTGAAGATGAGCGGAAGAGTGGCTTACCCATAGTGGACTATGGGGGAGCAATCAACTAGTCTTCATCGAGCCAACGCAATCAAGAAAGGTGGTCCATCTTGAGGAGGAGTAGATCGTCATCATCTAGCTCAAGTGGATCATGTGCAAGGCAAAGGTTTGCCCTTGATAGGTTTTCTATTTTACCGGTCTCATGGTGGGAGACCGGGTTATAGGATCGATTGTCGTACTATCAAGGGGGGCTCTCGATGAGTTGCTTGATCGTATCGTTCGTAGAGAGCTCAAACCATTGCATCCTTGCATCATCTTTATTGGTTCTTGTTTGGTTCTTCTCCTTGTGAGATTTGGAGCTTATGGTCATTTTTATGATAAGCTCGAGCTCATCGAAAACGGAGTTCACATGCATCTTCTATGATGTTTTCGATGTTGGAGGCTCTGCCGGTTTTTCTCTGTTGGAGGTTTCACTCCTCTCTTGTTAGGCATCACGCCCCGTAGATCCTCCCCAACCTCTCCAATTCTTTGCTAGCTCGCCCCCGCTCCACTCTCCTCGAGCTCCCGACTGCGCCGCCGCCCGCGCGCGTCGCCGGCGCCCTTCCGGTGACCAAATGGTCACGGGGCCGAGCCCTTTGTGCTCAGCGCATCGCGCAGCTCCACCCTAGCCTTCCCATTAGTCCCGAAGCGCGCTGCGTCGCCTTCTTCGTCTCACGCCCGAACCACCTCGCCATCGTCGAGCCTGTAGCGCTCGATTCCGGTCACCCCTGCCGCCACAATCACCACCGTTGGACGCGGCGCAGCCGTAGCTCTCGAATGCGCCCGAAAACTCGATGAACGGTGCCCTGTAGGTGATTTCCGGCCACCTCCCAAGCCGCACCGCGCGTTTTGCCTCGTCGGCGTCGTTCCGGCGCCGTCCACCGACGTGGCTAGGCGGGCCCCACCCCTGGGTCACTGCCAGTGGGCCATGGGGGCCCCGTTGACTGGATTGACGCAGTCAACATGCTGACTGGGTAGCCCATTGGCACTGACATGCGGGGCCCATGCTATAAATGAATAAAATAAATAGATAATTTGCTAATTAATTAAATTAGTTAATTAAACACTAATCTCTCACTGACTATCGGGCCCCACCTGCTAATTAACCCATTTAGTTAGTTTAAACCCCCTGTTAGTGCCCCTGACAATGACATGTGGGTCCTACTGGACCCACCTGTCTGGTTTGACTGGTCAACCAACCAGTTGACCTCCTGACATCACTCTGATGTCATGCCTGCGTCATCAGGCACTGTTCTGGGTAATGTTGTATTTAAATAACTAATTAAAATCAAAAAATGATTTAAATCTTTAGAAAATCATATCTTTTAATCCGTAACTCGGATGAAAATACTTTCTACATGAAAGTTGCTCAGAACGACGAGACAAATTCGTATATGCAGCCCGTTCGTCCCCCACACATCCCTAACATACCGAACTCGCAACTTTCCCCCTCCGGCTCCTCTGCCCGAATACGCGAAACACCGGGGATACTTTCCCGGATGTTTCCCCCCTTCGCTGGTACCACCTACTACCGCGTTTGGGCACGCCTAGCAACACGCCTTGTCATGTCATGCATCGTCATGTATTTGTTTGCATTGTATTTATTGTTTCTTCCCCCTCTTCTCTCGCTAGACACCGAGACAGACGCTGATGCTGCCAGTTCGACTACGGAGTTGACGACCCCTCCTTCTTGCCAGAGCAACCAGGCAAGCCCCCCCCCTTGATCACCAGATATCGCCTATTCTTCTCTATACTGCTTGCATTACAGTAGTGTAGCATGTTACTGTTCGGTTACTCCTATTCTGTTGCATAGCCTGTCATTATTGCTACAGTCATTGATACCCTACCCGCAATCCTAAATGCTTAGTATAGGATGCTAGTTTATCATCATTGGCCCTACATTCTTGTCCGTCTGCCTTGCTATACTATTGGGCCGTGATCACTCGGGAGGTGATCACGGGTATATGCTATACATATATACATATTACAGATGGTGACTAAAGTCGGGTCGGCTCGAGGAGTACCCGCGAGTGATTCACGGATTGGGGGCTGAAAGGACCTTTGTCCCGACGGCCCTTTGTGTGGATCTTTGTGGCGGAGCGACAGGACAGGTTGAGACCACCTAGGTGAGAGGTGGGCCCGGCCCTGGTCGGTGTTCGCGGTTGCTTCATAATAACACGCTTAATGAGATCTTGGTATTTGATCTGACTCTGGCCACTGGCCTATACGCACTAACCAACTACGCGGGAAAGATATGGGCACTCGACGTCGTGGTATCAGCCGAAGCCTTCTTGACGTTAGCGACGGAGTGGCACGCGCCGGATTGGACTGGAACGCCTGCTCTTGTATTAGGGAGGCTAGGTCTGCTTCTGGCCGCCCTCGCAACGTGCAGGTGTGCAATGGGCGATGGGCCCAGACCCCTGCGCGCATAGGATTTAGACCGGCGTGCTGACCTCTCTGTTGTGCCTAGGTGGGGCTGCCACGTGTTGATCTTCCGAGGCCGGGCATGACCCAGGAATGTGTGTCCGGCCAAATGGGATCGAGCGTGTTGGGTTATGTGGTGCACCCCTGCAGGGAAGTTAATCTATTCGAATAGCCGTGTCCCTCGGTAAAAGGACGACCCGGAGTTGTACCTTGACCTTATGATAACTAGAACCGGATACTTAATAAAACACACCCAGACAAGTTCCACATACAACCCGGTGATCGCTTTTCCACAGGGCGAAGAGGGGAGGATCGCCGGGTAGGATTATGCTATGCGATGCTACTTGGAGGACTTCAATCTACTCTTTTCTACATGCTGCAAGACGGAGGCTGCCAGAAGCGTAGTCTTTGACAGGATTATCTATCCCCCTCTTATTCTGGCATTCTGCAGTTCAGTCCACCAATATTGCCTTTTTACACATATACCCACGCATATGTAGTGTAGCTCCTTGCTTGCGAGTACTTTGGATGAGTACTCACGGTTGCTTTTCTCCCTCTTTCCCCCCTTTCCCTTCTACCTGGTTGTCGCAACCAGATGCTGGAGCCCAGGAGTCAGATGCCACCATCGACGACGACTCCTATTACACTGGAGGTGCCTACTACTACGTGCAGGCCGCTGACGACGACCAGGAGTAGTTTAGGAGGATCCCAGGCAGGAGGCATGCGCCTCTTTCGATCTGTATCCCAGTTTGTGCTAGCCATCTTATGGCAACTTGTTTAACTTATGTCTATACTCAGATATTGTTGCTTCCGCTGACTCGTCTATGATCGAGCATTTGTATTCGAGCCCTCAAGGCCCCTGGCTTGTATTATGATGCTTGTATGACTTCTTATTTTTAGAGTTGTGTTGTGATATCTTCCCGTGAGTCCCTGATCTTGATCGTACACGTTTGCGTGTATGATTAGTGTACGATTGAATCGGGGGCGTCACAAGTTGGTATCAGAGCCGACTGCCTGTAGGAATCCCCCTTCCACACTCCTTGGCCGAAGTCGAGTCTAGTCACTACAAAACTTTTACTAACATGGCTTTGAGTCTTACGGGCCCATGTCGTCATTGGGTGGTATTAGGATCTTTTACTCTTTTACTCCTCGATCTTTACTCTGGGACTCTAATCTCTCCCCTATTCGGGTTAAATGATTTTGCAAAAAAAGGACTAACTTTAGGTTCTCGAAAGACTTTCTCTCGGAGATCCACTCACTCCAGATCATCGCTTGCTGCACCAGATGATTCCGAAGATACTCTCCGAGGTTTTCCCGAGACCCTTGTGCCCACTGACTTTACAATCCCCTACCACCGATATACCCTTATGGATGCTCCCATATCACTAGCAATATTCAATAGTATCTTTTGACACCGTCATTTTGATCCTATTGGTTCAACATGTGTGCGAATGCACACAATCATCTATCAACCCTTCTAAATTATCTTTCCGGCTCAGACATCATTTTTGAACATGAGTTGGTTCTCGACCAAACTATTTGTCGTCAATTGTGCCTCTGGTCTATCCAACTTATCCATCCTTGATCAGAGCGACTGCTTATGATCCTTTGTTTTTGGAAATCGAAATTCCTTTGTTATCTAAGCATCGAATTATTCAGATGTTCTATAATATGATGCTTGTGCATTCTTCTTCCTCTGGTTGAGTACCGATGCTCACCTCAGATCCCTTGTGGACCATCGATTCCTTGTTGGATTTTATCCGATAGTGTCCTTCATATTGAATAACCTTGAGAGCCTTTCCATGGGTATATAATGCCTCTGGTAAATTGTATCATCTGCTTTTGAACAATGCTCTACTTTCGAGCTTGTATTATTTACCCCGAAGTTTGTGGTATATGATCGTAAGATGCCCTGATGGATTGAACCTATGCCTTCCTTACTATGTGTGAACTCGAAAGTTTTCACGGGTCATACTCATCTGGTATTTCACCAGGTAAAACTTTCAACACTAATGCCATTATCGAAACAAGAAGTGAATGTAAGGTTATGCTTTGGAGAAGTGGGAGTCGACCTTGAACTTTGTGTTCATGCCCATGGACCCGAGGTGGAACTTATCATGGAAGCTTCTCGTAGTAATAATAATCCCCTTGTTATAACTTCTTCTCTTATCTACGTTTGGTCTTTTGCGACCGTGGTTTCGACCATATTGTTCTTCTTTGATCCCATTTCTTGGACAAGTTTAAGTGCTTGCCTTCTGCAAATGATTTCACTTGTCCAACCTCTATCCCGCTCTACCCTTGAGTATACCCTCTGGTACCGCGAGAATATCATGGAACTACATAACTTCTTATGGGTTCTTCATCAATTGTTATTTCTCACCGATTCCAATTTTCTGTTCTGAGTTATTAGTCGCTCGAGAACACCGATAAGTGAATCGATTCCGCACTCCGATTCAATAACTCTAAGTAATTCTTGTTGCTTACGAGTTTAATGATCCTTCAAGTCATTCCTAGCCTTATCGGCTATATCATTATCGTGCAAACTTCTAACTGTGCTACCTGGTCCTTCTTCCTGGAGCACAAAATTTTCGACGATGAGCTAAGCTTACGTCGATCTTCCTCGTCATATCAGTTCGCCTTGAACAACAATCTTGATTTCAAGATTGTGTCCTACCCATGGTTCCAATAACCTTCCACTACCTCATTCCTTTGACTTGATGTCGTCGCTGATTGATTACATCTTCATGAAATCTCTCGACAAATGTGTCGTGATCATCATCAACCTTATGAGCTCTTCCAGGATATCTATTGAATTCATGATGAGAAATACCGTCCTTGCCCCTCGGTGGTTTGTGTTATTGTCGACCACTTTATTGCCTTCCGTTCAACACAAACTTATTCGTGTTTTGTGTTATACCTTGAGATCCTTACTATCCAGCATCTGTTCTTCTTTACCTTGGAGTATTACCATCTTTTATGTCAAGGATGTTGTGAGAAATTCACCACCCTTAAGAATTCTTGATATCAGTGATACTTATTAACATCACCATTCTTTTCTTGGTCCCCGTGTTGTTTCTAACCGGAATACCGACAAATGGTCTGTGATGTGTAAATTCTAAACTTCGAGCAACCCTCTTGCTTTGAAGTTATTGGTCTATAGTTTCATTCTACGTCTATGGCTTATTGAATCACCATTCTAAACATTGATCATGTACCTATGCCCATATTTCGGGTGCACCTTTCAACCAATGTTTACTCATGGATGTTCTCCTCGAGCATACATCATTATATCATTTGATCTGACAAGTGTTATCTTCTTGCTCAGATAATTATGGAAATCCATCTTTTGGGAATCTCAATGAATTGTCGCTGAGTCCCTCAGCCACCTCCTAACCCTCTCCTTGATTTAATGATGAACTCTTGTTTCAGAACTTGCTCCCATGGTTCATTTCCCGAGAATCTTACGATGTCTTCTCGTCAATTTGTGTCGCACCTTTTCTTCTCGGGCATCCTGAGTCTGAGGTATCCTGACACCAATCAAATCTGAATCTCGGTCAGATGTGATGGTTGGAACATATTTCCAAGAGCTATAACGTTGGTCTTTATATGACCCGGTAAGGTGGTGTCATACCTAACCCACCTGGCCGGAGGCCCTATTGTTATAGTTCCCTTTTAGCAATGTTATCCATTCCTCCATGAGGAAACTATAAGACTTATTCTATAAGTTGTTCCTGATGGATCCTTTGTGTTTCCAAAGTCTGATCTTCACCTGATGACCATGTCAATGCTATCTTGAAGCATGTCGGTTGTACGCTGATTTTCAACAAGGACATTTGAAGCCCAATGCTAAATGTTTCCTGCTCAATTATCCAAACACCGTTGTATGGGTAACATCATGAAATTTCTCTCCCCTCACCTAGAGGATTTTGTACATTATATCATGTCATGGATATCATGCTCTGCTCGTCCTTTCGAAGGATATACCTTTGAAATATGTGTTTAAACACATTTTCCTTTCCATTGTTTTGTTTAATCTGATAATCATATTTTTCTTTCCATTTGTTGGGCTAACGTTTCTTGTGATCTATATGATCTAAGCAGTAATATTCTCCTGCTTAGGTAAACACCTCGGTTTACAACTCTGCCAGTGTGACCCTATTACTATTGCTGACGACATCCTGGTAACCCCCGATGGATGAGAACTTTGCCTATTGGTCCGCCTCGTTCAACGAGCAGGAAAATGGTTCTCTTCGTCCCTCGCCCTTGGTACCAACGTTGTTGCCAACATAACTGACAGGCTATCCTCTGCCATGCCTTGCTACCATGACCGTGCAATATGTCGGCGTCCTTCCTACTTTTGAACCACATGCTGGGCCCATAACCCACAGTTCCACAGGATCGAAACCTGACTCTCCTGTACCCCCCTGTTCCCAAGGTTGCTCCTCGCGTGTGGCCTCGTATGTAATTCACGGGCCACCGTCCTAGTGATCTATTCTGGTATCAGACACAATGCTTATGCCCATTGCTCTAAACCCCTTTCACACTTGTTTCAGGCAACAAACGATTGCCTATGCGCTTGAAGCTTCCATTTTGCACCTTCGTACTTTGCTCTCGAAAATTTCTTAAGTATGAATTCGAGAGTTACTTTCCGCCACTTTTCCTGAGGTTATCTACCAGATAAGCAACATTGTAGCGGTCCGTTCTTCCGAAGTTAACCCTCGACCTTCGTACGTACGATGGAGTTCTCGAGGAAAGGATGTCGACTTCATCATGATGACCTGAAGCAGAGGAATGAAGACATCAACGTAATGGATCGACCCCTTGTAGAAGAGCAACTAAGACCGGGAACACTCGCTAGAATTTCGTAGCCAGAACCTTCCCCCTTACCCACCTCTTAAATCTCGGGACGAGATTTCTTGTAGTGGAGGAGAATTGTGACGCCTGGATAATCAAGCTACAGTAACCTCTGCTAATAATGCCACGTCACCTTGATTACTGTTGCTAATCTCGCGTTAGTTCGAAACCGATTCAAATTCAAATTCAAAAGAAAAGCAAACAACAAAAGTTTTCAAAAATTAAAACTAAAATGTTCGGGTCGTTTCAAATAAATCGTAAGCAATTATGGTGGAGAAACCAAGCTTTTATAAAATGCTTAAATGAACTATAAGGATTTAAACAATAGCAAAAGCAATTAATTAAATGCCTTTTACAATTAATAAATTACTAAACTATTTTATTTTGTCACCAAACTTTTTGTGGCATTGGGGTATTTTGTAACACTAATTTAGGTACTACTTGTACATTTTATAAAACAAAAATATATAGAAAATAAAAAAGAAAACTAATAAACAAAAAACAAACAGAAGACAAAAAAGAGAACCCCCCCCCCCACTGGGCCGACTGGCCCAGCTGGCCACCGACCCACCCGCACGGCCACAGCCCCTGCCCCATGGACCGCAACCAGCCTGGTCGGCCCAGCCGGCCCAGCCCCCCGCACCGCACCCCCCCTTCTTGTTCCTTGGTCGCGCGCCGCTACAGGGCGCGGTCGCCACCGGACCCGCTTGCCGGCGTCGAGGAGGATAAGGCCGCCACGCCCCCCGTCTCCTTGGTCCCTCCTCCCACTCGCCCCCACTCTCCCCTCGGTTCCTGCACCCTCCCCTCAGATCCACCGCGCCCCCCTCGTTCCCCTCTGTAACCGAGCGCCGCCGCCGCCATGGCTCCGGCCTAGCCACGGACACCGTGCCCACCTCGCCGCCCCACGGTGTCTCCGAGGGCCGCCGTCGTCCGCTGCTTCGACTGGTGCAACCCGTTGGAGACCGGAGCCACCGCAACGCCCCGACGCCGCCATCTTCCTCCTTTGCTCCGACAAGCTCCGCCGCCGTTCTTCACCGACTCCGGCCGCGCCCCTGCAGCTACTAAACCCCCAAGGGCCACCGTGTGCGCCGCTCGATGAGCCCCTGCTCCCTCCTTTCTCTCTCCTGCGCCCTAGCTAGCTGCCGCTGAAGCACCCGAGCGCCCCGCCGCGGATCTCGTCGCCGACGAGTATCCGGTGACCACATGGTCACGGGCTCGTGTCGGTTACACTCATCATGCCCCGTAGATCCTCCCCTACCTCTCCAATTCTTCGCTAGCTCGCCCCCGCTCCACTCTCCTCGAGCTCCCGACTGCGCCGCCGCCCGCGCGCGTCGCCGGCGCCCTTTCGGTGACCAAATGGTCACGGGGCCGAGCCCTTTGTGCTCAGCGCGTCGCGCAGCTCCACCCTAGCCTTCCCGTTAGCCCCGAAGCGCACTGCGTCGCCTTCTTCGTCTCACGCCCGAACCACCTCGCCGCCGTCGAGCCTGTAGCGCTCGATTCCGGTCACCCCTGCCGCCACAATCACCACCGTTGGATGCGGCGCAGCCGTAGCTCTCGAACGCGCCCAAAAACTCGATGAACGGTGCCCTGTAGGTGATTTTCGGCCACCTCCCGAGCCGCGCCACCGCGTTTTGCCTCGCCGTCATCGTTCCGGCGCCGTCCACCGACATGGCTAGGCGGGCCCACCCCTGGGTCACTGCCAGTGGGCCATGGGGGCCCCGTTGACTGGATTGACCCAGTCAACATGCTGACTGGGCAGCCCATTGGCACTGACATGCGAGGCCCATGCTATAAACGAATAAAATAAATAGATAATTTGCTAATTAATTAAATTAGTTAATTAAATACTAATCTCTCACTGACTATCGGGCCCCACCTGCTAATTAACCCATTTAGTTAGTTTAAACCCCCTGTTAGTGCCCCTGACAATGACATGTGGGTCCTACTGGACCCACCTGTCTGGTTTGACTGGTCAACCGACGAGTTGACCTGCTGACATCACTCTGATGTCATGCCTGCGTCATCAGGCACAGTTCTGGATAATGTTGTATTTAAATAACTAATTAAAATCAGAAAATGATTTAAATCTTTAGAAAATCATATCTTTTAATCCGTAACTCGGATGAAAATACTTTCTACATGAAAGTTGCTCAGAACGACGAGACGAATCCGGATACGCAGCCCGTTCATCCGCCACACATCTCTAACATACCGAACTCGCAACTTTCCCCCTCCGGGGATACTTTCCCGGATGTTTCCCCCCTTCGCCGGTACCACCTACTACCGCGTTTGGGCACGCCTAGCAACACGCCTTGTCATGTCATGCATCGTCATGCATTTGTTTGCATTGTATTTATTGTTTCTTCCCCCTCTTCTCTCGCTAGACACCGAGACAGACGCTGTTGCTGCCCAGTTTGACTACGGAGTTGACGACCCCTCCTTCTTGCCAGAGCAACCAGGCAAGCCCCCCCTTGATCACCAGATATCGCCTATTCTTCTCTATACTGCTTGCATTAGAGTAGTGTAGCATGTTACTGTTCGGTTACTCCTTTTCTGTTGCATAGCCTGTCATTGTTGCTACAGTCATTGATACCCTATCCGCAATCCTAAATGCTTAGTATAGGATGCTAGTTTATCATCATTGGACCTACATTCTTGTCAGTCTGCCTTGCTATACTATTGGGCCGTGATCACTCGGGAGGTGATCACGGGTATATGCTATACATATATACATATAACAGATGGTGACTAAAGTCGGGTCGGCTCGTGGAGTACCCGCGAGTGATTCACGGATTGGGGGCTGAAAGGACCTTTGTCCCGACGGCCCTCTGTGTGGATCTTTGTGGCGGAGCGACAGGGCAGGTTGAGACCACCTAGGCGAGAGGTGGGCCTGGTCCTGGTCGGCGTTCGCGGTTGCTTCATAATAACACGCTTAACGAGATCTTGGTATTTGATCTGAGTCTGGCCACTGGCCTATACGCACTAACCAACTACGCGGGAAAGATATGGGCACTCGACGTCGTGGTATCAGCCGAAGCCTTCTTGACGTCAGCGACGGAGCGGCGCGCGCCGGATTGGACTGGAACGCCTGCTCTTGTATTAGGGAGGCTAGGTCTGCTTCCGGCCGCCCTCGCAATGTCCAGGTGTGCAATGGGCGATGGGCCCAGACCTCTGCACGCATAGGATTTAGACCGGCGTGCTGACCTCTCTGTTGTGCCTAGGTGGGGCTGCGACGTGTTGATCTTCTGAGGCCGGGCATGACCCAGGAAAGTGTGTCCGGCTAAATGGGATCGAGCGTGTTGGGTTATGTGGTGCATCCCTGCAGGGAAGTTAATCTATTGAAATAGCCGTGTCCCTCGGTAAAAGGACGACCCGGAGTTGTACCTTGACCTTATGACAACTAGAACCGGATACTTAATAAAACACACCCAGACAAGTTCCACAAACAACCGGGTGATCGCTTTTCCACAGGGCGACGAGGGAAGGATCGCCGGGTAGGATTATGTTATGCGATGCTACTTGGAGGACTTCAATCTACTCTTTTCTACATGCTGCAAGACGGAGGCTGCCAGAAGCGTAGTCTTCGACAAGATTAGCTATCCCCCTCTTATTCTGGCATTTTGCAGTTCAGTCCATCGATATTGCCTTTTTATACATATACCCACGCATATGTAGAGTAGCTCCTCGCTTGCGAGTACTTTGGATGACTACTCACGGTTGCTTTTCTCCCTCTTTCCCCCCTTTCCCTTCTAGCTAGTTGTCGCAACCAGATGCTGGAGCCCAGGAGTCAGACGCCACCGTCGACGACGACTCCTACTACACTGGATGTGCCTACTACTACGTGCAGGCCGCTGACGACGACCAGGAGTAGTTTAGGAGGATCCCAGGCAGGAGGACTGCGCCTCTTTCGATCTGCATCCCAGTTTGTGCTAGCCATCTTATGGCAACTTGTTTAACTTATGTCTGTACTCAGATATTGTTGCTTCCGCTGACTCTCCTATGATCGAGCATTTGTATTCGAGCCCTCGAGGCCCCTGGCTTGTATTAAGATGCTTGTATGACTTTTTATTTTTTGAGTTGTGTTCTGATATCTTCCCGTGAGTCCCTGATCTTGATCGTACACGTTTGCGTGTATGATTAGTGTACGATTGAATCGGGGGCGTCACAGCCTTATTGTTTCTTGTCATATATCTTGCTATCACTTAGTTGTTTATCTTGCTTAGCATAAGTTGTTGGTGCACATAGGTGAGCCTAGTCATTGTAGGTTTTGTGCTTGTCAAATTAACCGCTAGGTTTATTCCGCATTTGTTCAAGCCTTAACCGTAATTATTTTAAAGCGCCTATTCACCCCCCTCTAGGCGACATCCACGATCTTTCACCGGCCTGCCGCCAAGTGGCCGCGCCGCTTCCTCTAGGCCACCCGGAGCTGCGCCGCCAGGAGCAGCCGCCGCTGCTGGAACCACCGTCGACCGAGGAGCACCGCCGCGGGACGCCACCACCCGAGCCATGGCACCACGCGGGGGGAAGGGAAGGCCGCCGCCGCCAACACCACGTGGGCAGGGCCTGGTGGCGCAGGCCGGCAGCGGCGGGAGGAAGGGAAGGGGAAGGGGAGGCGCTGGGGGGCGGGAAGATGGGCCCCGGTCGCCTCGCTCGGGGAGGCGATGCGGGGGGCGGGCCGGGAGGGAGGGAAGGGGGGGAGGCGCTGCCGGCGGCCGGAGGCGCGGGAAGGGAGGGGAGGGGAGGGCGGCCGGCGCCGGCGGAGGCGCGGGAGGAACCCTAGGTGGAGGGCGGCCATCGTGATGTAGTAGCGGGCCGATGTGTGCAATGCATCGTTTACGTACATACATGAGACTATACGGATTTAAGATATGTTAATTGAGATGTCCGGTTATGAAAACGAAAATTTAAGACTTGAACGTTCCGTGAACGTGACCGGACGCGTCCGTGAATGTTTGAGGGGCTGAATTTGCGAAGTCCGAAGGCTAAATGATGGCAAATCGAACCCCACATTTTTTGATATCAGGATTGAGACTTGCTCTCATATGTAGCATTGTTTTGGTCTCACTTCCTTTCCATCTTATAGCAACTTGCGATATTAGAGCTACTATGATTTACTCGCAAATTCACTAGACAGCATAAGAAATTATTTAGAATTCTTGATCTAGGCTTATGGCCGACACCATTAAATCATTCCGCAAGGAAGCTTTGGCAGAAAGGGAACTGCCACAAAAGCACAAGGAGCAAGAGGATGCTAGCAAACGCAACAGGCAAGGCATGGGAATAAAGCTGCCTATACTACTACCAGTACTACACTAATTATTGTGGACAGCATGAGCATCTCCATTACACCTTTCCAATGTAGCCAGGCAAGGCTAGAAGGAATTCAGGATCAAATGCTTTCTCCAAGAAAATTGAAGCAAGCGTTCCCAAATGAAGATACTCTTCCCCATCACATCACCCCGCAGTTGGAAGTATCAAATGGGTGGGCCGGATTTCTCTTCTTGTTCTCTTGACTTCCACAGAGTAAAATGAATAGTAACAACTGAACACAATGTTAGAAATGGGTACTTCATTCTTCACACAGGACAAGACTATTTGGGCCCTTTTTTGGACAATACTGAAGCTCCAGCTTGGTGGCCTTGGATAGGCCAGTGCATGTGCCGACCGAGCACACATGCCAAACCTAACCATCTGACCAAAAGGATTTCATTGGAATTATGGTCAGGACAGCTAATGGTTTTTGACATTTTGTGAAGGATAGCAATTTTCATGCTGGGTCCATTACCTGGCGTCCTCGGTGGCATCCTAAGTGAACCGGCTCTGGGCTGTCGGGTCGCTGATTTTGTACTCCCTTAGTGACTCAACTTTGTACAATTTTAGTAGAAAGTTAAAACAAAGTTGAGTCACTTGACAAAGTTGATTCACTATTTTTGGAATGGAGGAGTACAATTGTTGGAATGCAAAATGCATTCAAATGAATATGTTTGTTTAGAAAAAAAAAAGATGTCAGTGGAAAGGAGATGCAATTGCATGTTTGTATGTTTGCTCAGAAAAAAAGGAGATGCAGATGCAGTTGCATGTTTGCTTTCGAGAACAAGTTGCGGAACCAAATTAATTAAAGAACGTGATTTGTAAGTGCATTTTTGACAAACCAAATGCCAGATACTTAGGGCCAGTTTTTTTCGGCAATTCTCCCAGAATTGACCCCCTCCACAGCTTCTCCCAGAATTGTCACTTGATATTTTTTTACAATTCCTACCTAATTAGACCTTAACTAACTAGGAATTGTAAAAAAAGATGGAGTGATAATTCTGGGAGAAGCTGGGGAGGGGGTCAACTCTCGGAGAATTGCCCAAAAAAACTGGCCCTTAGCAAGATACTATACCCAAAGACCCGCAAAGTGGACGTTCTACCAATTTTAATTAATAATTGTGACCCATATGTACCTATTTCCAGTTATCCACATCGTATCTTTTTTTTTTCTTTTTTTGATGACATCGTATCTTATCAATATGGCTTTCACCCTATCCAATCCATCAATTTTTCACTTTATGAATGGATGAGCCTCAGCTAAAACGGCTTGCACAAGAAACACAAGAAAGCAAGATGCCACCTACGTAGAAAACTAATCAATCATTTCCACAAAATGACATAAATGAAAATGACCAGCAAAGCAATACTAGTACAAATAGCAAGGCAATACTGGTACAAAGATTATCTTTTTGTTATAGGAGTAGGTACATACAATAGAAGATTACTTGCCGGGAGATGCACACAACCAAACTTTTTGCGGGGGAACCAAAATTAAAACTTGACCGCATATATATCAAACAACAATACCAAAAGTACACAACACCCCTAAAACAAGTAGGCACACAACACCGGCAAAACAGACGAATTAGAAGAAAAACATGTTCATCACAGATTAGTGCCAAGAAAATCCAGTCAGCATATGTTTATCACCAGAAAATGAGCCAAAAAATTTATTGCGTGGGGGTATCCGGCGGATCGGCCGAAAATTGGTGTGGCTTTCCGTCCTCTATCTTTATTTTAGGGAACTTTCCGTCCTCTATCTATACAACATTTTTCTTTTATGTGCAGAGCATTTATTTATTTTTGCGGAGAGGGTTTCCTTGTGGAGTACTGGACGAGTTGAACGGTTCGTGGCTTTGGTTACGTGAGATGCGTGACGAGACGGCAGAGGGTCAAAGCTGGAAAGCAGTATTTAACTGACCAGTCAGTCAGGTCCGCCCGCGGGCTAACGGATTATCTTATCGGACGCCATCGCTTCATTTTTTTTTTGCGGGAACCAGCGCTTCATTTTTAATGGAGTTCTTTATTTCACAATCTATCTATTCTACCCCTAAAAAAAACAATCTATCTATTCTCTGAGAAATAAATCTTTTCGAAACGTGATTCAGGTCACGGTTTGCCGTTTTTTTCTCTCTCGAAAAAAGGATCGCGGATCGAGTCTGGATTTTTTGAAGCAGAGACACGCGACGACCTGGCCCTGACGGGTCCGGGCGGGCTAGCGGTACCGGGTCGGCTAAGCTGGAGTGGACCACACCACAGGCTCGACTCGCCGCCCCCCACCGCGGGTTGACGTGGGGGGGGGGGGGGGGGGGGGGGGGGGGGGGGGGTGGAAGCACGGAAGCGTTTGCGTTGGCGTCCGACAAGGCCAACGCGAGGAGAGAGAGAGGCAGAGCGCAAAGCAAACCGTAGCCGGTTTCGCACCCCGCCCCGCGGCTGCTTCCCCCCTCCCCTCTCCTCCGACGAATAAAGCCACCATTCCCCCCTCGCTCCCTCCTCCCACTCCCCCTCTCGCCAATCCTTCTCCCTGCACCGCCTTCCTGCGCAGCGGCGCCAAGGTTCCTTCGGATTCTTCTCCCTCTCCCTCTCCGACCTCTCCTGCTCGGCCCCTTCCTCTTCCTCGGGAGCGAGCGAGCGGGCGATTCCGATCGCCGCGGCCGTGGAGAGCGGTGGGGGTGCTCGGCCTCGCGCGGGGACGGAGGAGGAGGACGAGGCGCGTGGGCGCGGAGGGGCCATGGGCGGGCACAGGGTGGAGGACGGCCGCCCGCCGTCCAATCTGCAGCGCTTCCTCGACTGCACCACCCCGACAGTCGACACGCACATTCTCCCCAAGGTGACGCTCCCTTCCCCCGTAAACCCCGCGCCTGCCCACGCGATCTGCGCCAGTACGATTCTCGGGAGTTTTAGGATTCGCCATTACTCCTCCGCTGATCCGCTCGCGTCACCTGTGTCCCTCCGCTCCGCCTGACGGCATGGCCACTGAATTACTGCTCGCTGCTTCTCCACTCGCACACCGGATACGCTGAATAATTACAACTACTACTTTGGTACCAGTACATATTTGTTCCTTGTTCATTTTGAGAAATAATTTACCTACTGGTACTGCTGCCAAGCTGTGCTTCCCTCCCTTCCCTTGCCTGATTGGGATGCGTCCTCGGTGGCGACGGCTGCGGGCATAAATTCCTACCTTTGGCTTGTCAATTTCGGCCCGCTGCTCAACTGTTCTAGTATTAATGACTGCCCTTCAGTCCTAGGCAGGCAGGCTATGCGTACTTGTCATGTCTTAATCTGAGACTGAGACCCTGCTCATCATGTTGATCTAGACCAATGGCCGGCTGTCGAATGACACGTGGCACCATGCCGACGCCGACAGCGTCGAGTACTTCAACCTAGCCGACCTGTGGGAGCAGTACTACGAGTGGAGCGCTTACGGCGCCGGAGCTACCGTGCAGCTGCACGGAGGGGACAAAGTGGTTCAGTACTACGTCCCATACTTGTCAGGGATACAGCTATACACCAACAAAGTCCTGAATGCATCCAGGTCTGCACCAAGATAACCATACTTGATTTTGACTTGATGTTGATTTCTGGATGTGGGCTGAACCAGTTTTCTCTTTGCCTGCAGGAGTTTTGGTGAGGACTATGGCATGGACTTCTGGAGCGATGATGACGACAATGAGAAGATGTCAAGATCCTGGAGCTCAACATCTGACGACTCATTTAACTGCGACGTGGTGGGGGGGAACAGGAGGCGACCTGGCCATTTGTATTTTGAGTTCTTTGAAGTTTGCTCTCCTTATGGAAGGATCCCGCTCATGGATAAGGTGAATTTCTATGACATATCTTCAAGTAGCTTATCCTAGTCGTGCTATCTCTATTCTTAGCTCTTTGTTTCGGCCAGGTATATGAATTATCCCAGGGCTTTCCTGGGTTGACATCGCTGAAGAGTGTCGACCTTTCGCCTGTCAGTTGGATGTCAGTTGCCTGGTATGATCAAACTTACCCCCTTTAGTTTTATTCTTTAAAAGAAAGAAAATTTGGCAGACAAGCAATCACACAACATAAGAGTTTCTTCATAAATCATGCTTGCATAGCCTGGCCATACTATTTTCCTTGCTTGTAATTCTAGATTGCAAGCAGTGGTGCTCAACTTGTAGTTCTATAGTGAATTGAAGTGTTTATGTTCAGTTTGACCTGTGGCGCTCTCATCATTTCTGTCTAGGTAGTAAGCGTTGTTTCTCTGTTCCGAAATCCTTTCTTGGCTATTCATTTTGTTCTCTGTGATAATTGTTATTTCTTGACATTGTCATTTATCTTTACTACTTCTATATTTAGGTATCCTATCTACCACATTCCCTACCAACGCAATGTGAAGGACTTGTCTGCGTGCTTCCTAACTTACCATACCATTTCCTCTTCATTTCAAGGTACGTTGCAGTTGCATGTAAGACACTAACTAGACCGTTTTGATCATCTCTAATGGCACAAGAACGTCATCATTTCCATAGGACTCTGTGCCATTGCTGCATGACCTATGACAATGATGCTAGTCACTAATCATCCTAGATTCAGGGTGATGTCCATTTGTGTTGTTTAGATGTTCCTGTAGACACACTGAGTCAAATTTCACCTTGCACTATGTGGATGTTCTCTCCTGATTTCGACTAGATTGGGTTAGTGTGCTTGGAAGAGGATGACTGCAAGGTCATGGGACATAATGACAGTTCTGTTCCCCAACCACTCTTATAAACATGCACTCTTTCATTGCTTCTGTACCAAGCTGTGAGTTGGAACTGATTCACTTAAAATATTAGGCTTTGACTATTTAATCAATGCAAAAGTGTGCTAGCTTAGTCAAAGGTTTGCTTCAGTCACATGACATGAGAATATGCACTGCAGAAGTATGTCGGTCACAAGCACAGAATATGTGTGTGTACTCTGGGGAAACCTTTCCCTGGATCGTTGGTCTATGTTTAAACTATTCTTAAATAGAGGGGTGGCAGTCTGGTGGCCCTTGGTGGAAGAAACTCGAAAGGAACTGTAGCTTTCTCAATTACCTTGCTTGAGACCGATTGATTGAGTGGTTTCTAGTGTTCAGATACGTGGAGTATATATGCTAAAGGCACACTGTGCTTAACGTGTTTGGTTATGTTGCTATATTCCAGAAAAGATGCATGTTAGATACATTGATGTCAAGATATGTTTTTTACTGCCAATTGGTATGATATGAGATGTTACCCCCCACCACACACACACGCGCGCGCACACACACAAACAAACATTTGATGCTTAGCTTCCAAGAGTATGAGAGTTTTCTTCAAGGGTTTGTTCAGCTTGGTATTTTACTTCCAAACCTTCATCTTCAGTTTCAAAAGGCCCCGTGTCTTAGCTTTCAAGTATGTTAGACAATTGCTTGCGAGAGAGGGAGGTGCTAGCATTTTCTTTCCCCAGTTAAGGGGAGAAAGGGACTCTCTTGTCACATAGCTTGACTTTGTTAGTTATTCTTAGAGATCTGTAGTTGTTTCTTAAAGGGTAGAAATTTCTATGTTTTACCATGAAGGAAGGGTTCTTTCAGGTACTTATTATTCATTGGTGGTGCAAGCTTGCTTGGATTGCAATGGTGTGCAACCGCACTTGGACACACCAGCTGTCCACTTCCCAGCAAAAAATTAATTGCAGTAGAGAGTCTAAACAAGCCAATTCTTTGAGCTTGACCCTGTTTTTTCTTGCGGGGATTGGTACTGTAGTCCTTAATAACAGCTGCCCCAGTGACATGCCTTGAACACTGTTTCCAAACCGCAACTAGCTGTATTGATGGCATTATTACTGTTTCGAACAGATCACACACCGGAGACCATGACCTATGGCTCAGCTGCCAGTGGGAAACAGAATGACCAGAAGGCCAACACTGTATCACTAGCCCCGTTTGGACTGGCAGCAAACAAGATACAAGGCTCTCTGTGGACCAACCCCAGGACAGGAGATCTTAAGAGGATCGTCTCCCTCTTCGGCGCAGCAGACTCCTGGCTCAAGCAGCTTGGAGTCCGGCACCATGACTTCAACTACTTCGTCACTCACCCCATGTGAAGTACTAATTTGCCTGGCCATGAACCTCATGGCAGTAGACTTGAAATCGTCGAAATTGCTTACACCACCGACAAGGGACACAAACCATCTACCGTGCATCGCCCTCGTAAAAGTTGAGTCTAACATTCATGGGATAGGTTTATACGGCTTGATTGCAGCACATAACAAATGTATCAGGACTTGAAAGGTTTTGTGTTTCTTGGCTGAAGATGTAACTAATGTGCACAGAAGTTTTGGTACTAGTCTGATATCCAGCTGTTGTGGTTGGGTGCATATTGTAGCTACCTGCCTCGCCATGTGTACTCAACTAGCCTATGGAGGTTGTGTGCCCAGGATGAACTACTTTTGCAGAGTCCTGTTTTCTGGGAAACTGCAGAGACATCAGAGTTCAGTTGGACCTGAATCAGTTGATTTTATTTATTTTATTTTTGCTTTTTTCGAAAAGGAGGTTGAAACCCCCGGCCTACCTGAATCAGTTGATGACAACTTCATTCTCTTTTAAAGCAATTGTATCAAAAAGTGAGTTGCACAACTTGCGCCAGAAGAAAGCATAAATTCAATTGCAATCCAGCGCCCGCAAACACAAAGTGGAGACACAAATTCATTAGTGACATCTATTTAGTTTCTTTCCCTCGATATCGTTTTCCTACAAAACTAATAAAGTAAAGGCATGCTATTATCCAGCACAAAATGTTAACATATTGTATTCTTATGGCAACACGCGGAGCAACGGAGCTGGTATGTTGTGACAGTTACATTTTCTTTACATGTAACCCAATCTATATCTATATCTATACCTATTAATAAAGTAAGATGCGTTTCTCCAATTTTTTAACCCATTCACCCATATTAGTTTTCTTAATATTTTTTTACTATCCGTGGTGGTACTATCTGTTTGTTCGACGCTGCATTTGATTTTCATGTTGGCGGCTTGATAGGTGGGAGCTCCTATAGGAAGCATTCTGCGTCGAATGGAGCGCGCGCCGCACATGGTGATGCACGACTGGGCCGGCCAACTGGAGCTGAATCGCGTTGAAAGCAAAACTGCGTGACGCATTAAAACCTGAAAAATAAAGCAACGTGAGGAATCAAACTCAAGCATTCGATCAGCCAACTGCTTATACCTCATGAAGCCAGACACTTAAGCTAACCACGTCGGCTTACAATTTTGTATAGCGCAAACTCTTAAGAACAGAAAGTAGCGGCAGATTTGAAACATTTATGATTTTTCTTATATTTCTTTGAAATAAGAACAATTTTGAGATTCTCGTTCTTTCTGAAAACACAAACAATTTTAAAAAACGTGAACAAATTTCGTACTTCCAAACATATTTCGAAAACAGGAAGAAATGGTGAACAAATTTTGAAATCCTGAACTTTTTCTAAAGTGCGAACAATTTTTTAAAATTTTTGAACATTTTTCAAAAAACATGGATTTTTTTGAAATACCAACGTTTTTATGAAAAAAGTGAACAAAAACGAAAAATAATTTAAAAAGTGGACAATTTATGAATGTCGAACATTTTTCGAGCAGGTCAATTTTTGTCAAGTTTTTGAATTGTTTTGAAAAAGTGAACAATTTTTAAAATTATGAACTCATTATCAATAACATGAGTTTTTTTTTAAATTTGGGAACAAATTTTAAAACCCTGAACAGTTTTCGAATTTGAGAACAAATTTTGTAATCACGAACATATTTTTAAAATCCGAACAAAATTTCCAAAACCTGAACATTTTTAGAAAAAAGTGTTTTTGCTTTATACTTTTTTGAAAAGAAACAAAAAAGAGAAGAAAAAAAGGAAAAAGTAAAAAAGAAAACCAAAAAAGGGAAAAGACGACCATTTTTTAAAAAGGGAACATTTTTAAATCCTAGAACATTTTGTTTAAAATGCAAACATTTTTGAATTTATGAACAACTTTGGAAAACATGACCATTTTTTTTAAAAAATGAACGTTTTTTAAAAATGAGAACAATTTTTTTAAGTTTACGAGCAATTTTTGAAACATAAACTTTTTTTTAAAAAAACTTGAAAAATAAAAATGAAACAAAAAAAAGAAAAAAAGAAAAAGAAAAGGAAAATAAAAGAGAAAATAAAGTAGAAAAATAAACAGAAAAACGTAAAAAAGAAAAACCAAAAACCAAAAAGAAAGAAAAAACCGGTTCAGGGTCCTTCTAGAAGGCTCTCAAAACCAGAAAAAACCGTCTGAAAAACTCTAGAAGATTCCCAAAACCGGAAATGCGAACACTGTAAATGGCCAGCCCAGTTCGTCGTTCGATCGCCAGCTTGATGCAGAGAGCCTCAAATAGGATATTCCTTGACGGGGCCTAAGCATGGCTTACTTCCCCTCGCTCAGTTGGACTTCTGGCTGGGCCTGCATCCATGCTCAAAACTGTGCACATACGTTGTAAAAGGCCGTGCTTAATTGAGCTATGGCAATACATAGAAATAGGCCCACCTTGCTCCATTGAACCGCATCTTAGCGATTCATATGCGTCCCAGGTTATGTGAGTATCAACCAACCAGATCGGAGCAAAGTTGGGACCAGAGGAGGATGACGCTGGAGCAAGGAGGCCGGCGGGATGGGCTTCCTCTCATCAACAACAGACGAAGGCAGCGGAGGGCACAAGGGCTCAAGGTTGGTGGGCCTACCCGAGGAGAAGCCGACGCTCGGGACGGTCGGCTCGGTCGTGGGGAGGTTGCTGGCGGGGCGAAGATCTCGCCGGCCAGAGTGGCGGCAGGGCTGTGAGGCTGAGGACGCCGCAGGCAAAGTCGGCACTCGGGATGGCCGGCTCGGGCGGGGAGGTTGCTGGAGGACGAAGAGCTCATCGGCTACCTGCCGCGGGGCTGAGGAGGCCCGAACAGCGCGGTCTCCTGCGCTACTGGCTGTGTGATTTAGAGGGGGCTAGCTGGGAGCCGGTTCGGAGGCTTAGGCCTTGTACAATGCAAGCGCTTAGGGAAATAAACCGATTTTTTTTAAACATCAATGCTTATTTATAGAGGTTAGACGCTTAATTAGGCATCTCTCTTGTAGAAATAGGCACTGGTGCTTTAAAAAAATCCGATTATTTTTGTAAGCACCTAACATTATACAAGGTCTTAGGGAGAGGGAGAGAGAGAGATTTGGTGTGCCGGCCCAGTCAGTTGCTGAACAATTTTCATTAAAGAACATAATTTTCTTAAAAGGTTAAAAACAGAAAATTGCCTCATTAAAAAAAACAGAAAACGGGGAAGGGTGATTCCACATAAAATTGATTCTAAAAATGTTTCAAAGGTTTGAAATATTTGAATTTGATTCAAATAGGTTTGAACTAGAAGTAGGTGATAGGAATGTCCAAATTTTGGGAAAATATTTGGTGGAGCTTGGTTATGTGACAAAAGAATTATGTTTGGGGCCAAGATTTGAGATAGAAAAGGCATATGATTTTTGGAGAGCTATGCATTGGCTTTGTGAAAGTGGACAAGAATAGAAGTTTTTTTATGTCAAAGAAACAACTGGCAAGATGAAGGTAATTCAAAAACCAATTCAATTTTTTTACAAATAGGTCCTTTGTGGCAAGTGATAGGTTGGTTACAACATCGAAGTGGAGGAGGTCACGGGGCGGCATCGGCATGTCGTGAGGAATAGACGAACAACATCTTGTGGTTGGCCAACAATAGTTGTGATATGTTCTCTTCTCCCGTTGCAATGCACGGACATTTTTGCTAGTTCTATTGAAGCAAAGTAGCGGCATCAAGAAAAAACACAAGTTCCGAGATCTTTTTGAAAAGAATAGATGGTGAACTAAAGTTTTGTAGTAATAAATAACTATATAGAGTATATTTTTTCACCATTAAATATTAGTCAAAATGGGAAGGTGCAATCTGTCTTGAGGAGATTGGAGAAAAATATTTCTTTTGCGAGAAGAATCAGATCTATTATAAAAATTCACCGCAAGTATAAAACACCTCAAACATAATAAAAAATACAAAGAGGTCCATGGACCACCGAACGACCATTGCCGTCGTCAGAACGAGCCACCGACGCCCCGCTGTCGCGGCTCCCATACTGGAGCCCGCCTCACCTTGTCGATGATAGTCGGGAAGTCTTCATACACGTGCTACTAAGGACCAGCGCCATGGAGCCGTAGTCGTCGGCGTTGAATCCTTGAATCGATCTAAAGAACCTGACACCAAATATCGCTGTTGCGTATGCACCACGAGAAAGGCTAACCTCGTCGCCCCGAGGAGCTGGCAGGAATCTAAGTCGGAGCTATGTCTAGTCCGTCTCAACAGACAAGCTTGAGGAGGATCCAAGCCCGGAAGACCGGCTCGAAGAAGCGCCACCATCCATCCAAATGCCGCCCCTGCAAGGATGAAAACTCTACCTATCTACTAGCTAGATCCGAGGCACCAAAAACCCCCTCCCCGCCACTGGCCGCCAGAGCGGCGGGCGGAGGGGAGGTAAATTCACAGGCTCGCCGATGAAGGTCGAGGGGAGGAAGGTTTTGTCTAGTCGCCTTGCAAGAGGAGAAAGATGATATTGCAAATGACTCATTACAACAAGAAAAAACCCCACGAGCTAGTTAGAAAAAATACTACTCCTACTACTCTTTGATATCCTGCCGAGTGATTAGCCGCCCTCCAACTCCTCAAAAGCCATGGCTGCTCATCTATTACTTCCATCCCAAAAATGATGTCTTAAATTTATAGAGATACAGATGTATCTAAGCGTATCTAAATAAATTAAATACATTCGTATCTAGAAAAATCTAAGACGCGTTTTTGGGACGGAGAAAATACTAATTTTCAGGTTTTTGCCTTGGTCTACTTAGGAATGTTTTTTCATGCTTGGCTGGTGTTAATGGGAAGTATCATATACTAGTATTATGCATATGATACTAGTGTATGATACTACATCCATAAGGCTGGTCGTAATGATAGTATCATAGCTAATATCATGCATGCCAACTAGGCAATTTTGATGAGGTGTCATAACATTAAATGAAGAAAGAGAGGATGTAGTATCATATCATGATACCGTATCATAATAAATGTTATACTATTTTGTGTCATGCATGACAATAAATAGAGTATTATATGATACTAAAATATGATACTATGCATTAAGGAGGTAGTATCATACACTAGTATCATATGCATGATACTAGTATATGATACTCCCCATTAGAACAAGCCTAATGCATGGTATCATATGTTGGTATTATATATGACTACATTTATTATCATGCATGATACAAAGTAGCACATCATTTTATATGATACGGTATCATGATATGATAGTCAAGCCTCTCTCTCTTTATTTAATTCTATACCATCTTGTCAAAATTGCTTAGTTGGCATGCATGATACTACCTATGATACTTCCATTACGACAAACCTTATGTCATTTAAATGGATTGGCGTGGTTGCCGCACGCCATGTTACTATAATACTATTGCTTCAATTTTCATGTATAATGCTTCCACATATTTGCATCAAGCAATACCATTCAATATTACACAATATGTACATGTACTAAACAGTGTGGTATTCGCGCCCCCCACCCCCACATCGCTCTCGCGTCTCGCCCAGGCGACTCGGGGGGAGGGGGGAGGGTGTCTCCGTAACCTAACCCTAGTGCGCCACCGGCCAATCCTCCCCTGCCCCGCGCCGTCGTCGGAGAACGTCACTGGGCGAAGCTCGTGCGGCCGACAGCGGCGGCGGGGGGGGGGGGGGGGGCAGATCTTGACGGGAACCGGCGGTGGCTCGGGCTTACGCGTGTTGGAAATATGCCCTAGAGGCAATAATAAAAGGATTATTATTATATTTCCTTGTTCATGATAATTGTCTTTTATTCATACTATAATTGTATTATCCGGAAATTGTAATACACATGTGAATACTTAGACCACAACATGTCCCTAGTGAGCCTCTACTTGACTAGCTCGTTGATCAACAGATAGTCATGGTTTCCTGACTATGGACATTGGATGTCATTGATAACGGGATCACATCATTAGGAGAATGATGTGATGGACAAGACCCAATCCTAAGCATAGCACAAAGATCGTGTAGTTCGTTTTGCTAGAGCTTTTCCAATGTCAAGTATCTTTTCCTTAGACCATGAGATCGTGTAACCCCCGGATACCGTAGGAGTGCTTTGGGTGTACCAAACGTCACAACGTAACTGGGTGAATATAAAGATGCACTACAGGTATCTCCGAAAGTGTCTGTTGGGTTGACACGGATCGAGACTGGGATTTGTCACTCCGTATGACGGAGAGGTATCTCTGGGCCCACTCGGTAATGCATCATCATAATGAGCTCAAAGTGACCAAGTATATGGTCACGGGATCATGCATTACGGTATGAGTAAAGTGACTTGCTGGTAACGAGATTGAATGAGGTATTGGGATACCGACGATCGAATCTCGGGCAAGTAACGTACTGATTGACAAAGGGAATTGTATACAGGGTTGCTTAAATCCTCGACATCGTGGTTCATCTGATGAGATCATCGAGGAGCATGTGGGAGCCAACATGGGTATCCAGATCCTGCTGTTGGTTATTGACCGGAGAGCCGTCTCGGTCACGTCTACATGTCTCCCGAACCCGTAGGGTCTACACACTTAAGGTTCGGTGACGCTAGGGTTGTATGAATATGAGTATGCAGCAAACCGAAAGTTGTTCGGAGTCCCGGATGAGATCCTGGACATCACGAGGAGTTTCGGAAGGGTTCGGAGGTAAAGAATTATATATAGGAAGTGCTGTTTCCACCATCGAGAAAGTTTCGGGGTCCACCGGTATTGTACCGGGACCACCGGAAGGGTCCCAGGGGTCCACCGGGTGGGGCCACCTATCCCGAAGGGCCCCGTGGGCTGAAGTGGGGAGGGGACCAGCCCCTGGTGGGCTGGTGCCCCCCTGGCCCCCCCTGCGCCTAGGGTTGGAAACCCTAGGGTGGGGGGGGGGGCGCACCACTTGCCTTGGGGGGCACTCCACCCCCCTGGCCGCCGCCCCCCCTTGGGAGATTCAATCTCCAGCCCCCCCTGGGGGCCTATATAAAGGAGGGGGGAGGGCAGCCGGACCCTGAAGTCTTGGCGCCTCCCTCTCCCCTGCTACACCTCTCCCTCTCGCAGAAGCTCGGCGAAGGTCTACCGGAACCCTGCTGCATCCACCACCACGCCGTCGTGCTGCTGGATCTTCATCAACGTCTCCTTCCCCCTTGCTGGATCAAGAAGGAGGAGACGTCACGCTAACCGTACGTGTGTTGAACGCGGAGGTGCCGTCCGTTCGGCGCTAGGATCTCCGGTGATTTGGATCACGACGAGAACGACTCCCTCAACCTCGTTCTTTTGAACGCTTCCGCACGCGATCTACTAGGGTATGTAGATGCATCTCTCTCTCTCATTGCTAGATGAACTCATAGATTGATCTTGGTGAACGTAGGAATTTTTTTATTTTATGCAACATTCCCCAACAGTGGCATCATGAGCTAGGTCTATGCGTAGTTCTCTATTGCACGAGTAGAACACAAATCTGTTGTGGGCGTAGATCTTGTCAACTTGCTTGCCACTACTAGTCTTATTTTGCTTCAGCGGTATAGTGGGATGAAGCGGCCCGGACCGACCTTACACGTACGCTTACGTGAGACAGGTTCCACCGACTGACATGCACTAGTTGCATAAGGTGGCTAGCGGGTGTCTGTCTCTGCCACTTTAGTTGGAGCGGATTCGATGAAAAGGGTCCTTATGAAGGGTAAATAGAAGTTGACAAAATCACGTTGTGGTTATTCGTAGGTAAGAAAACGTTCTTGCTAGAACCCAATTGCAGCCACGTAAAAGATGCAACAACAATTAGAGGACGTCTAACTTGTTTTTGCAGCAATTGCTATGTGATGTGATATGGCCAAAGTTGTGATGAATGATGAATGATATATTGTGATGTATGAGATCATGTTCTTGTAATAGGAATCACGACTTGCATGTTGATGAGTATGACAACCGGCAGGAGCCATAGGAGTTGTCTTAATTATTGTATGACCTGCGTGTCAATGATTTAACGCCATGTAATTACTTTACTTTATTGCTAAACCGTTAGCCATAGTAGTAGAAGTAATAGTTGGCGAGCAACTTCATGGAGACACGATGATGGAGATCATGATGATGGAGATCATGGTGTCATGCCGGTGACGAAGATGATCATGGAGCCCCGAAGATGGAGATCAAAGGAGCTATATGATATTGGCCATATCATGTCACTACTATATAATTGCATGTGATGTTTATTATGTTTATGCATCTTGTTTACTTAGAACGACGGTAGTAAATAAGATGATCCCTTATAATAATTTCAAGAAAGTGTTCCCCCTAACTGTGCGTCGTTGCTAAAGTTCGTCGTTTCGAAGCACCACGTGATGATCGGGTGTGATAGATCCTTACGTTCACATACAACGGGTGTAAGACAGTTTTACACATGCAAAACACTTAGGGTTAACTTGACGAGCCTAGCATGTACAGACATGGCCTCGGAACACAGAGACCGAAAGGTCGAACATGAGTCGTATGGAAGATACGATCAACATGGAGATGTTCACCGATGATGACTAGTCCGTCTCACGTGATGATCGGACACGGCCTAGTCGACTCGGATCATGTAACACTTAGATGACTAGAGGGATGTCTAATCTGAGTGGGAGTTCATTAAATAATTTGATTGGATGAACTTAATTATCATGAACTTAGTCTAAAATCTTTGCAAAATATGTCTTGTAGATCAAATGGCCAACGCTCATGTCAACATGAACTTCAACGTGTTCCTAGAGAAAACCAAGCTGAAAGATGATGGCAACAACTATTCGGACTGGGTCCGGAACCTGAGGATCATCCTCATAGCTACCAAGAAAGCATATGTCCTAGAAGGACCGCTAGGTGAAGCACCCATCCCAGAGAACCAAGACGTTATGAACGCTTGGCAGTCACGTGCTGATGATTACTCCCTCGTTCAGTGCGGCATGCTTTACAGCTTAGAACCGGGGCTCCAAAAGCGTTTTGAGCAACACGGAGCATATGAGATGTTCGAGGATCTAAAATTGGTTTTCCAAGCTCATGCCCGGGTCGAGAGATATGAAGTCTCCGACAAGTTCTATAGTTGTAAGATGGAGGAAAACAGTTTTGTCAGTGAGCACATACTCAAAATGTCTGGGTTGCACAACCGCCTGTCCCAGCTGGACATTAACCTCCCGGACGAGGCGGTCATTGACAGAATCCTTCAGTCGCTCCCACCGAGCTACAAGAGCTTTGTGATGAACTACAATATGCAGGGGATGGTGAAAACTATTCCTGAAGTATTTTCAATGCTGAGGTCAGCAGAGGTAGAAATCAAGAAAGAACATCAAGTGTTGATGGTCAATAAAACCACCAAGTTCAAGAAGGGCAAGGGTAATAAGAACTTCAAGAAGGACGGCAAAGATGTTGCCGCGCCCGGTAAGCCAGTTGCCGGGAAGAAGTCAAGGAATGGACCCAAGCCTGAGACTGAGTGCTTTTATTGCAAAGGGAAGGGTCACTGGAAGCGGAACTGCCCCAAATACTTAGCGGACAAGAAGGCCGGCAACACTAAAGGTATATGTGATATACATGTAATTGATGTGTACCTTAACAGTACTCGTAGTAACTCCTGGGTATTTGATACCGGTGCCATTGCTCATATTTGTAACTCATAGCAGGAGCTGCGGAATAAGCGGAGACTGGCGAAGGACGAGGTGACGATGCGCGTCGGGAATGGTTCCAAGGTCGATGTGATCGCCGTCGGCACGCTACCTTTACATTTACCTACGGGATTAGTTTTAAACCTTAATAATTGTTATTTAGTGCCAAGTTTGAGCATGAACATTGTATCAGGATCTCGTTTAATGCGAGATGGCTACTCATTTAAATCCGAGGATAATGGTTGTTCTATTTATATGAGAGATATGTTTTATGGTCATGCCCTGATGGTTAATGGTTTATTCTTAATGAATCTCGAACGTAATGTTACACATATTCATAGTGTAAATACCAAAAGATGCAAAGTTGATAACGATAGTCCCACATACTTGTGGCACTGCCGCCTTGGTCACATTGGTGTCAAGCGCATGAAGAAGCTCCATGCTGATGGACTTTTAGAGTCTCTCGATTATGAATCATTTGACACATGCGAACCATGCCTCATGGGCAAAATGACCAAGACTCCGTTCTCCGGAACAATGGAGCGAGCAACCAACTTATTGGAAATCATACATACCGATGTATGCGGTCCAATGAACGTTCAGGCTCACGGAGGATATCGTTATGTTCTCACTCTCACCGATGACTTGAGTAGATATGGGTATGTCTACTTGATGAAACACAAGTCTGAAACCTTTGAAAAGTTCAAGGAATTTCAGAATGAAGTAGAGAATCAACGTGAACGAAAGATAAAATTCTTACGATCAGATCGTGGAGGAGAATATTTAAGTCACGAATTTGGTACACACTTAAGAAAATGTGGAATCGTTTCACAACTCACGCCGCCTGGAACACCTCAGCGTAACGGTGTGTCCGAACATCGTAATCACTCTCTATTGGATATGGTGCAATCTATGATGTCTCTTACCGGTTTACCGCTATCATTTTGGGGATACGCTCTAGAGACAGCTACATTCACTTTAAATAGGGCTCCGTCTAAATCCGTTGAGACGACACCGTATGAATTATGGTTTGGGAAGAAACCTAAGCTGTCGTTTCTAAAAGTTTGGGGATGCGATGCTTATGTCAAGAAACTTCAACCTGAAAAGCTCGAACCCAAGTCGGAAAAATGCGTCTTCATAGGATACCCTAAGGAAACGATTGGGTATACCTTCTACCTTAGATCCGAAGGCAAGATCTTTGTTGCCAAGAACGGATCCTTTCTAGAAAAAGAGTTTCTCTCGAAAGGAGTAAGTGGGAGGAAAGTAGAACTCGATGAAGTACTACCTCTTGTACCGGAAAGTAGTGCAGCTCAGGAAAATGTTCCTGTGGTGCCTACACCGACTGGAGAGGAAATTAATGATGATGATCAAGGTACTTCGGATCAAGTTGCTACTGAACTTCGTAGGTCCACAAGGACACGTTCCACACCAGAGTGGTATGGCAACCCTGTCCTGGAAATCATGTTGTTAGACAACGGTGAACCTTCAAACTATGAAGAAGCGATGGCGGGTCCAAATTCCAACAAATGGCTTGAAGCCATGCAATCCGAGATAGAATCCATGTATGAAAACAAAGTATGGACTTTGACAGACTTGCCCGATGATCGGCGAGCGATAGAAAACAAATGGATCTTTAAGAATAAGACGGACGCGGATGGTAATGTCACCATGTATAAAGCTCGACTTGTTGCTAAGGGTTATCGACAAGTTCAAGGGGTTGACTACGATGAGACTTTCTCTCCCTTAGCGAAGCTGAAGTCCGTCTGAATCATCTTAGCAATTGCCGCATACTATGATTATGAGATATGGCAGATGGACGTCAAAACGGCATTCCTTAACGGCTATCTTAAGGAAGAGCTGTATATGATGCAGCCGGAAGGTTTTGTCGATCCTAAGAATGCTAACAAGGTGTGCAAGCTCTAGCGATCCATTTATGGGCTGGTGCAAGCATCTCGGAGTTGGAACATTTGCTTTAATGAGATGATTAAAGCATTTGGGTTTATGCAGACTTATGGAGAAGCCTGCATTTACAAGAAAGTGAGTGGGAGCTCTGTAGCATTTCTCATATTATATGTAGATGGCATACTTTTGATGGGAAATGATATAGAACTTTTGGACAGCATTAAGGCCTACTTGAATAAGTGTTTTTCAATGAAGGACCTTGGAGAAGCTGCTTACATATTAGGCATCAAGATCTATAGGGATAGATCAAGACGCCTCATAGGTCTCACAAAGCACATACCTTGATAAGATTTTGAAGAAGTTCAAAATGGATCAGTCCAAGAAAGGGTTCTTGCCTGTATTGCAAGGTGTGAGATTGAGCTCGGCTCAATGCCCGACCACGGCAAAAGATAAAGAAGAGATGAGTGTCATCCCCTATGCCTCAGCCATAGGATCTATTATGTATGCCATGCTGTGTACCAGACCTGATGTAAACCTTGCCGTAAGGAAGGTACCAAAGTAATCCCGGCAAGGAACACTGGACAGCGGTCAAGAATATCCCGAAGTACCTGAAAAGGACAAAGGACATGTTTCTCATTTATGGAGGTGACGAAGAGCTCGTCGTAAAGGGTTACGTCGATGCTAGCTTCGACACAGATCTGGATGACTCTAAGTCACAAACCGGATACGTGTATATGTTGAATCGTGGAGCAGTAAGCTGGTGCAGTTGCAAGCAGAGCGTCGTGGCGAGATCTACATGTGAAGCGGAGTACATGGCAGCCTCGGAGGCAGCGCATGAAGCAATATGGATGAAGGAGTTCATGTGACGCCCGGGAAATTAAGCTACAGTGATCCTCTGCTAGTGATGCCACGTCACCTCAATTATAGTTGCTAATCTTGAGTTAGTTCGAAACCGATTCAAATTCAAATTCAAAATTTGGTAAATAATAAAAGTTTTCAAACATTAAAATAAAATTGTTCGGTTTGTACTAGATATTACATAGATGATTATGGTGTAGAAGACACAGTTTTATAAAATGTATAAATATTTTAAATTAAATGAAAACAGAAAATAATAAATAAAAGAAAAGAAAAAAAGGCAAAGCAAAGGCAAAGCAAAACAAAAGAAAGAAGGAGACCCCTTGCTGGGCCGTGACCCAGCTGGCCATCGGGCCCCCATGCCGGCCCAGTCGCGCCCCCCTCTGCATAACCCCCTCCCACCGAACCCTAACCCCCGTCGCCGCACTGCCCCCTCTCGATCCAATCTGGATCGAGGAGGCCCCCCCCCACTCCCTCGTCCCTCTCGCCCCCCCCGATCTGGATCGGGGCTCACCCCCGACTGCACCTCGCCTCCGCCGCCGCCGCCGCCGCCCGGTGCCGCCCCGGCCCGAACCGACCCGCGCCACTCGCCGGAGCCCTGCCGCCCGCCACACAGCTTCTCTGTCGTCCCCTCGCCGCGCCTCCCCAAGCCCCTGCTCTGCCTCGCGCCTGCCGGTTCGTCCGGCCGCCGGACCTCACCGGCAGGGTCCATCCGGCCTCCCCGACGCCCGTCGCGCGCCGCCTCGTCGCCCTCCACCCCCGGATCTGGAACTGGGGCTCGGCCTCGACGTCGTCGCCGCTCGCCCCCCCCCCTCGCCGGAACCACGACGCCGCCGGACTGCTTCCTCACCGGATCTCCTCCCCATCGCCCGGTCGTCCCCGTCCACCTCCTCGAACCCCCGCTGCCCGAACCCCTGCAGCACCCCTGTGAGCCGTCGCCTCCCCTCCTCACTCCCTCTCTCCCGTTGTTGAGCCCCCGCTCACGGGCGCACATGCCCCACTCGCGGCCGCGATCACCGCGTCCACGTCCGCGCCCCGTTCGTGCCCCGCACACCCTGGCCTCCTCCCCGCACGGCCCGGCGATGCTCGCGCGCAACGCCTCTGGGCGCCGGAACTCATCCCGCGCGCGTGCGCCACCGTGCTGCCCGTCTAGCCCCGTCGCGCCGCCGTTTTGGCCATGGCCACGGCCGCCCGTGCACCACCGCGGCCTCGCCCCGCTTCACGCCTCGCCAGCGCCCCCGGGCGCCCTGTCGGGCGCCAGTGCCCGACCCGCCCCATTAGGCCCCTGGAGCCACTGGTGGTTGGGCCCCGCCCTGTGTGCCAATGACACATGGGGCCCGCCCCTGTTAAAATGAAAATGAAAATATATAAAAAAGGGATGATTAAAATTGTTAATTAATTAATTAGATAATTAGTTAATTAACTTAATTAACTTTGATTAATTAGCCTAATGAACATATTTAGTCTAATTAAACGTGCTTAATTAAACTAGACAATGACACTTGGGCTCCACCGCCCCTTTGACCAGTCAACCCGGTCAAAGTTGACTGCTGACCCTGCTGACGTCTTGATGACATCATGCTGATGCAATAATACTAGTTTCGAATTTGATTAATAATTAATAAATTAGAAATTGTATTTAAAAAAAACTTTAAAAATTAATATAAAATAAACCGTAGCTCGTATGGAAAAACTTTGTACATGAAAGTTGCTCAGAACGACGAGACGATTCCGAATACGCAGCCCGTTCGTCCACCACACACCCCTAACATATCAAACTCGCAACTTTCCCCCTCCGGTTCCTCTGCCTGAAAACGCGAAACTCCGGGAATACTTTCCCGGATGTTTCCCCCCTTCGTCGGTATCACTTACTACCGCGTTAGGGCACACCGAACATTGCCTATTGCCTTGTTATATTTTGTGATGCTTTGTTTGCTCTGTATTCATTATTTCTTCCCCCTCTTCTCTCCGGTAGACTACGAGACAGACGCTGCTGTTGACCAGTTCGACTACGGAGTTGACGACTCCTCTCTCTTGCCAGAGCAACCAGGCAAGCCCCCCCCCTTGATCACCAGATATCGCCTATTCTCCTCTATACTGCTTGCATTAGAGTAGTGTAGCATGTTACTGCTTTCGTTAATCCTATTCTGATGCATAGCCTGACATTGTCGCTACATCTGTTGATACCTTACCTGCAATCCTAAATGCTTAGTATAGGATGCTAGTTTATCGTCATTGGCCCTACATTCTTGTCAGTCTGCCTTGCTATACTGTCGGGCCGTGATCACTTGGGAGGTGATCACGGGTATATACTATACATACATACATACTATACAGATGGTGACTAAAGTCGGGTCAGCTCATTGAGTACCCGCAAGTGATTCTGACGAGGGGGCTGAAAGGACAGGTGGCTCCATCCCGGTAGAGGTGGGCCTGGGTTCCCGACGGCCCTCGACTGTTACTTTGTGGCGGAGCGACAGGGCAGGTTGAGACCACCTAGGAGACAGGTGGGCCTGGCCCTGTTCGGCGTTCGCGGATACTTAACACGCTTAACGAGATCTTGGTATTTGATCTGAGTCGGCTACGAGCCTATACGCACTAACCATCTACGTGGGAGTAGTTATGGGTATCCCGACGTCGTGGTATCAGCCGAAGCCCTTCAGACGTCAGCGACGGAGCGGCGCGCGCCGGAATTGGAACTGGAAGCTGCTCTTATTAAGGGGCTAGTTCTGCTTTCGGCCGCCGTACGCAACGTGCAGGTGTGCTATGGGCGATGGGCCCAGACCCCTGTGCGCTTAGGTTTAGACCGGCGTGCTGGCCTCTCTGTTGTGCCTAGGTGGGGCTGCGACGTGTTGATCTTCCGCGGCCGGGCATGACCCAGGAAAGTGTGTCCGGCCAAATGGGATCAAGCGTGTTGGGTTATGTGGTGCACCCCTGCAGGGAAGTTAATCTATTCGAATAGCCGTGATCTTCGGTAACAGGACGACTTGGAGTTGTACCTTGACCTTATGACAACTAGAACCGGATACTTAATAAAACACACCCTTCCAAGTTCCACAGACAACCCGGTGATCGCTTTTCCACAGGGCGACGAGGAGAGGATCGCCGGGTAGGATTATGCTATGCGATGCTACTGGAGATGCTACTTGGAGATGCTACTTGGAGGACTTCAATCTACTCTCTTCTACATGCTGCAAGACGGAGGCTGCCAGAAGCGTAGTCTTCGATAGGATTAGCTATCCCCCTCTTATTCTGGCATTCTGCAGTTCAGTCCACCGATATGGCCTCCTTACACATATACCCATGCATATGTAGTGTAGTTCCTTGCTTGCGAGTACTTTGGATGAGTACTCACGGTTGCTTTCTCCCCCCTTTTCCCCCTTCCTTTCTTTCTGGTTGTCGCAACCAGATGCTGGAGTCCAGGAGCCAGACGCCACCGTCGACGACGACCCCTACTACACCGGAGGTGCCTACTACTACGTGCAGCCCGCTGACGATGACCAGGAGTAGTTTAGGAGGATCCCAGGCAGGAGGCCTGCGCCTCTTTCGATCTGTATCCCAGTTTGTGCTAGCCTTCTTAAGGCAAACTTGTTTAACTTATGTCTGTACTCAGATATTGTTGCTTCCGCTGACTCGTCTATGATCGAGCACTTGTATTCGAGCCCTCGAGGCCCCTGGCTTGTATTATGATGCTTGTATGACTTATTTATGTTTTAGAGTTGTGTTGTGATATCTTCCCGTGAGTCCCTGATCTTGATCGTACACATTTGCGTGCATGATTAGTGTACGATTGAATCGGGGGCGTCACAAGTTGGTATCAGAGCCGACTGCCTGTAGGAATCCCCTTTTCCAACTCCTTGGCCGAAGTCGAGTCTAGTCGTTGAAAAACTTTTACTAACATGGCTGTGTGGCCCATGGGCCCACGTCGCCATCGGGAGGTATTAGGATCTTTTATTCCTCGACCTTTACTCTGGGATTCTGAACCCTCTTCTATTCGGGTTAAACGATTTTTACTAAAAACTAACTTTAGGTTCTCGAAAATACTTTCTCCCAGAGAGGCCCTTCAGTCCTGATGATCACCGACTGCACCAGAAGATTTCGAAGATACTCTCCGATTTTCTCTTGAGACCTTGTGCCCGTTGCCTTTGCAATTCCCTACCACTGAAATATCCCTATGGATAAATACTTACACCTATCGTGCTTACTTTTATTCTCAGTCGATCTTGTTATTACAAGATACCCTGAGAATATTTTGTGCCTACTGCCTTGCAGTTCTTTGCCACCCGAATACCCCTAAGAATAACTTCTCGCACCTTCCGAGTATCCGCTCATCCCAGTTGTTCAGGTGTTTCACAAAAGTCTTTGAAATACTATTCAATCCTCCGAAAATCCTTAGCAGCTTTATTGCTCTGCAAATACTTGTCTACTAGCATTATGGATGCTTCCCATATATCTGGCAATATTCACTAGTATCTTTTGACACCGTCATTTTGATCCTATTGATTCAACATGTGTGCGAATGCACACAATCATCTATCAACCCTTCTAACTTATCTTTCTGAATGAGACATCATTTTTGAACATGAGCTGGTTCTCGACCAAACTATTTGTCGCCAATTGTGCCTCTGGTTTATCCAACTTATCCATCCTTGGTCAGAGCGACTGCTTCTGATCTTTTGTTTTGGAAATCATAATTCCTTTGTTATCTAAGCATCGAATTATTCCGATGTTCTATAATATGATGCCCGTGCATTCTTTCTGGAATACCGATACTCACCTCAACTCCGTTGTGGATTGCCCGATCCATTGTTGGATTGCTATCCGACAGTGTCCTTCATATTCAATCACCTTGTGAGTTCTTCCCCTGATACATAGTGCCTTTGGTAAATTGTATCATCTGCTTGGCCAACCATGCTCTGCTTTCGAGCTGGTGGTATTTACTATTGAAGTTTGTGGTATATGTTCCTAAGATGCCCTGATGGGTTGAACCTACGCCTTCCCTAATCCGTGTGAACCCGAAAGATTACACGGGTCATATTTATCTGGTATTGCACCAGGTAAAAAAAACACTTTCAACAACTAATGTCATTTTCGAAATACGAGAGGTGAATGAAAGGTTATGCATTGAAGAAGTGGGAGTCGACCTTGAACTTTATGTTCATGCCCATGGACATGATGTAGATCATATCATTAAAGCTTCTCTTAAATTAATTATTCCCTTGGTATAAGTTCTTATATCTGGGATTTGGCCTATTGCAATCGTGGTTCCGACCATGATCTCCTTGAAATACCATTTCTCGTGCAAGTTTAAGCACTTACCTTCTTTAGAGCAATACCCCAGTCTAAGCTCTACTTTGGACTATCGTCGAGTATTACCCCCCTGGTATCTCGAGATTATCATGGAACTGCATAACTTTTTATGAGTTCTTCATCAAGTACTACCTTCCCACTGATTCCAATTTTTCACGGGCTCTGAGTTATTAAACACTCAAAGACACCGATAACTAAACCGAGTTCGCACTACGGTTCAACAACTCTTCAGTAAGCTTCTATAAGTACGAGTTTGTACCCGATCACGCCATTCCTAGCCTGTTGGCTATATCATTGTAGTGATGATTTTAACTGTGCTACCCGGTCCTTCTTCTCGGAGCACAATTTTCGACGATGAACTAACCTTACGTCGATCCTCATTATCATATCATTTCGCCTTGAACAACAAGCTTGGTTTCGAGTTTGTGTTGTACCCTTGGTTCCAATAACCTTTCACTTCATCATTACTTTGACTTGATGTCGTCGCCGATCGATTACATCTTCATGAACTCTCGCGACAAAGGTGTCGTGATCATCAACATTCTAAGCTCATCCAGGATATCAATTGAATTCATGATGAGAAATACCATCCTTGCCCTCGATGAATTGTATTATCATCGACCACTTTATTGCCTTCCCACCAACACAAGCTTGTTCATGTTTGGTGTTATACCTTGAGTTCCTTGCTATCCAGCAATTGTTCTTCTTTACCTTGGAGTATTACCATCCTTTATGTCAAGGATGTCGTGGGAATTTCACCACCTCTTAAGAATTCTTGATATCATAATACTTCTTGCCATCTTCGTTCATTCCTTGGTCCCCGTATTGTTTTCAACCGGAATACCGACAATGGAGCTATGACGTGTGAATTCAAAACTTCTAACAACCCTATTGCTTTGAAGTGAATGGGCGATAGTTCATTCTAAGTCCTTCACTAATTGAATCACCATTCTGACATTGGTCGTGCAACCCAACCCATATTTCGGGCGCACCTTTCAACCAATGTTTAATTGTGTATGTTTTCCTCGAGCATACTTCCTTATATCATTTGATCTGACAAATGTTATCTCCTTGTTCACTTAATGGTGGAAATCCATCTTTTGGGAATCTCGGTGAATTGCCGTTGAGTTCACCAGACACCTCCTTGTCCTATCCTTGGGTTAATGATGGACTCTTGTTAACGGAAATCACTTCATAGTTCATTTCCCCGAGAATCTTACAATGTCATCTCGTCAATTTGCGTTGCACCTTTTCTTCTCAGGTATCCTAAGTCTGAGGTATCCTGACACCAATCGGATCTGAATCTCGGTCAGATATGATGGTTGGGACAACTTTCCAAGAGTCATGATGTTGATCCTTTGATGACCCGGTAACATGATGTCATGCCTAGCACCCCCCCCGGCTGGAGGACCTATCATTATAGATTCCTTTTCAGCAAGGTTATCCATTCACCCATGAGGAAATTGTAAGACTTATTCTACCAGTTATTCCTGATGGATCCTTCGTGTTTCCAAAGTCTGATCTTCACCTGAAGACCTTGTCAATGCTATCTCGAAGCATGTCAATGGTACTCCGATTTTCAACAGGAGCATTTGAAGCACGATGCTAAATTTTATTTATCATTTATCCTAACACCGTGGTATGGGTAATATCATGAGATTCCTCCCCCCTTACCTAAATGGTTTTCTACTTTATATCCTGCCATGGATATCTTGCTCTGCTTGTCCTTGGGAAGGATATACCCTTGAAATATGTGTTTAAACATATTTTCCTTTCCATTGTTCTGTTTAATCTGATGATCATATTTTCCTTCCATTGGTTTGTTTAAACCTTTTCTATGATCTATATGATATAAGCAGTAATAATCCACTGCTTGTGCAAACACCTCGATGTACAACTCTGTCAGTAAGACCCTGTTTCTATTGTTGATGACATTCCGGTAACCATTGATGGATGAGAACTTTGCCTATTGGTCCGCCTCGTACAACGAGCAGGAAAATGGTTCTCTTCATCCCTCGCCCTTGGTACCGACGTTGTTGCCGACATAACTGACCGGCTATCCTCTGACATGCCTTGCTTACATGATCGTGTAAGACGTTACCTCCCTTCCTACTCTTAACCCACATGGTGGGCCCATAACCCACAGTTCCACAGGATCGAAACCTGACTCTCCTACACCCCCTGTTCCCAAGGTTGTTCCTCACGCGTGACCTCGTATGTAATTCACGAGCCACCTTCAGGTCTGATATCGGACACAATACTTATTCCCGTTGTTTTGACCCTTTCACGCCCTATTACAGGCATCGAACGATTGCCTGCTCGCTCGAAACTTTCCAGGTTACCTCCTTACTTTGCTCTCGATAATTTCTTAAGATTCGATTCGTGAGTTACTTTCCGCCACCTTCCTCGATGTTGTCGACCCGATAGTCAACCTTGCCGACGTTCATTCTCTCGGAATAACCCCGCCTTATGCTATCGTAAGTACGACGGAGATCCCGAAGAAAGGATGACGAGTTGATCATGGTGATTTGAAGCAGAGAAATGAAGACATCAACGAAAGGGATCAACCTCTTCGAAAAGAGCAACCAAGACTGAGAAGATTCGTTAGGATTTCGTAACCAGACCTTTCCCCCTTACTCCCCTCTTAAATCTCGGGACGAGATTTCTTGTAGTGGAGGAGAATTGTGACGCCCGGGAAATTAAGCTACAGTGATCCTCTGCTAGTGATGCCACGTCACCTCAATTATAGTTGCTAATCTTGAGTTAGTTCGAAACCGATTCAAATTCAAATTCAAAATTTGGTAAATAATAAAAGTTTTCAAACATTAAAATAAAATTGTTTGGTTTGTACTAGATATTACATAGATGATTATGGTGTAGAAGACACAGTTTTATAAAATGTATAAATATTTTAAATTAAATGAAAACAAAAAATAATAAATAAAAGAAAAGAAAAAAAAAGGCAAAGCAAAGGCAAAGCAAAAACAAAAGAAAGAAGGAGACCCCTTGCTGGGCCGTGACCCAGCTGGCCATCGGGCCCCCCATGCCGGCCCAGTCGCGCCCCCCTCTGCATAACCCCCTCCCACCGAACCCTAACCCCCGTCGCCCCACTGCCCCCCTCTCGATCCAATCTGGATCGAGGAGGCCCCCCCCCACTCCCTCGTCCCTCCCCCCCCCGATCTGGATCGGGGCTCACCCCCGACTGCACCTCGCCTCCGCCGCCGCCGCCGCCCGGTGCCGCCCCGGCCCCGAAACCGACCCGCGCCACTCGCCGGAGCCCTGCCGCCCGCCACACAGCTTCTCTGTCGTCCCCTCGCCGCGCCTCCCCAAGCCCCTGCTCTGCCTCGCGCCTGCCGGTTCGTCCGGCCGCCGGACCTCACCGGCAGGGTCCATCCGGCCTCCCCGACGCCCGTCCGCGCGCCGCCTCGTCGCCCTCCACCCCCGGATCTGGAACTGGGGCTCGGCCTCGACGTCGTCGCCGCTCGCCCCCCCCCCTCGCCGGAACCACGACGCCGCCGGACTGCTTCCTCACCGGATCTCCTCCCCATCGCCCGGTCGTCCCCGTCCACCTCCTCGAACCCCCGCTGCCCGAACCCCTGCAGCACCCCTGTGAGCCGTCGCCTCCCCTCCTCACTCCCTCTCTCCCGTTGTTGAGCCCCCGCTCAGGGCGCACATGCCCCACTCGCGGCCGCGATCACCGCGTCCACGTCCGCGCCCCGTTCGTGCCCCGCACACCCTGGCCTCCTCCCCGCACGGCCCGGCGATGCTCGCGCGCCGGAACTCGTCCCGCGCGCGTGCGCCACCGTGCTGCCCGTCTAGCCCCGTCGCGCCGCCGTTTTGGCCACGGCCACGGCCGCCCGTGCACCACCGCGGCCTCGCCCCGCTTCACGCCTCGCCAGCGCCCCCGGGCGCCCTGTCGGGCGCCAGTGCCCGACCCGCCCCATTAGGCCCCTGGACCACTGGTGGTTGGGCCCCGCCCTGTGTGCCAATGACACATGGGGCCCGCCCCTGTTAAAATGAAAATGAAAATATATAAAAAAAGGGATGATTAAAATTGTTAATTAATTAATTAGATAATTAGTTAATTAACTTAATTAACTTTGATTAATTAGCCTAATGAACATATTTAGTCTAATTAAACGTGCTTAATTAAACTAGACAATGACACTTGGGCTCCACCGCCCCTTTGACCAGTCAACCCAGTCAAAGTTGACTGCTGACTCTGCTGACGTCTTGATGACATCATGCTGATGCAATAATACTAGTTTCGAATTTGATTAATAATTAATAAATTAGAAATTGTTTTTAAAAAAAACTTTAAAAATTAATATAAAATAAACCGTAGCTCGTATGGAAAAACTTTGTACATGAAAGTTGCTCAGAACGACGAGACGATTCCGAATACGCAGCCCGTTCGTCCACCACACACCCCTAACATATCAAACTCGCAACTTTCCCCCTCCGGTTCCTCTGCCCGAAAACGCGAAACTCCGGGAATACTTTCCCGGATGTTTCCCCCCTTCGTCGGTATCACTTACTACCGCATTAGGGCACACCGAACATTGCCTATTGCCTTGTTATATTTTGTGATGCTTTGTTTGCTCTGTATTCATTATTTCTTCCCCCTCTTCTCTCCGGTAGACTACGAGACCGACGCTGCTGTTGACCAGTTCGACTACGGAGTTGACGACTCCTCTCTCTTGCCAGAGCAACCAGGCAAGCCCCCCCCCCTTGATCACCAGATATCGCCTATTCTCCTCTATACTGCTTGCATTAGAGTAGTGTAGCATGTTACTGCTTTCGTTAATCCTATTCTGATGCATAGCCTGACATTGTCGCTACATCTGTTGATACCTTACCTGCAATCCTAAATGCTTAGTATAGGATGCTAGTTTATCATCATTGGCCCTACATTCTTGTCAGTCTGCCTTGCTATACTATCGGGCCGTGATCACTTGGGAGGTGATCACGGGTATATACTATACATACATACATACTATACAGATGGTGACTAAAGTCGGGTCAGCTCATTGAGTACCCGCAAGTGATTCTGACGAGGGGGCTGAAAGGATAGGTGGCTCCATCCCGGTAGAGGTGGGCCTGGGTTCCCGACGGCCCTCGACTGTTACTTTGTGGCGGAGCGACAGGGCAGGTTGAGACCACCTAGGAGACAGGTGGGCCTGGCCCTGTTCGGCGTTCGCGGATACTTAACACGCTTAACGAGATCTTGGTATTTGATCTGAGTCGGCTACGAGCCTATACGCACTAACCATCTACGTGGGAGTAGTTATGGGTATCCCGACGTCGTGGTATCAGCCGAAGCCCTTCAGACGTCAGCGACGGAGCGGCGCGCGCCGGATTGGAATGTAAGCCTGCTCTTGTATTAAGGGGGCTAGTTCTGCTTTCGGCCGCGTACACAACGTGCAGGTGTGCTATGGGCGATGGGCCCAGACCCCTGTGCGCTTAGGATTAGACCGGCGTGCTGGCCTCTCTGTTGAGCCTAGGTGGGGCTGCGACGTGTTGATCTTCCGCGGCCGGGCATGACCCAGGAAAGTGTGTCCGGCCAAATGGGATCGAGCGTGTTGGGTTATGTGGTGCACCCCTGCAGGGAAGTTAATCTATTCGAATAGCCGTGATCTTCGGTAACAGGACGACTTGGAGTTGTACCTTGACCTTATGACAACTAGAACCGGATACTTAATAAAACACACCCTTCCAAGTTCCACAGACAACCCGGTGATCGCTTTTCCGCAGGGCGACGAGGAGAGGATCGCCGGGTAGGATTATGCTATGCGATGCTACTGGAGATGCTACTTGGAGATGCTACTTGGAGGACTTCAATCTACTCTCTTCTGCGTGCTGCGAGGCGGAGGCTGCCAGAAGCGTAGTCTTCGATAGGACTAGCTATCCCCCTTTTATTCTGGCATTCTGCAGTTCAGTCCACCGATATGGCCTCCTTACACATATACCCATGCATATGTAGTGTAGTTCCTTGCTTGCGAGTACTTTGGATGAGTACTCACGGTTGCTTTCTCCCCTCTTTTCCCCCCTTCCTTTCTTTCTGGTTGTCGCAACCAGATGCTGGAGTCCAGGAGCCAGACGCCACCGTCAACGACGACCCCTACTACACCGGAGGTGCCTACTACTACGTGCTGCCCGCTGACGACGACCTGGAGTAGTTTAGGAGGATCCCAGGCAGGAGGCCTGCACCTCTTTCGATCTGTATCCCAGTTTGTGCTAGCCTTCTTAAGGCAAACTTGTTTAACTTATGTCTGTACTCAGATATTGTTTCTTCCGCTGACTCGTCTATGATCGAGCACTTGTATTCGAGCCCTCGAGGCCCCTGGCTTGTATTATGATGCTTGTATGACTTATTTATGTTTTAGAGTTGTGTTGTGATATCTTCCCGTGAGTCCCTGATCTTGATCGTACACATTTGCGTGCATGATTAGTGTACGATTGAATCGGGGGCGTCACAGTTCATCACCGACCTAGGAGTCATACCCAATGCATCGGGGCCAATCACTCTCTTCTGTGACAACACTGGAGCTATTGCCCTTGCCAAGGAGCCCAGGTTTCACAAGAAGACCAGACACATCAAGCGTAGTTTCAACTCCATCCATGAAAATGTTCAAGATGGAGACATAGATATTTGCAAAGTACATACGGATCTGAATGTCGCAGATCCGTTGAGTAAACCTCTTTCGCGAGCAAAACATGATCAACACCAGAAATCTATGGGTGTTCGATTCATCATAATGTAACTAGATTATTGACTCTAGTGCAAGTGGTAGACTGTTGGAAATATGCCCTAGAGGCAATAATAAAAGGATTATTATTATATTTCCTTGTTCATGATAATTGTATTTTATTCATGCTATAATTGTATTATCCGGAAATCGTAATACACGTGTGAATACTTAGACCACAACATGTCCCTAGTGAGCCTCTAGTTGACTAGCTCGTTGATCAACAGATAGTCATGGTTTCCTGACTATGGACATTGGATGTCATTGATAACGGGATCACATCATTAGGAGAATGATGTGATGGACAAGACCCAATCCTAAGCATAGCACAAAGATCGTGTAGTTCGTTTTGCTAGAGCTTTTCCAATTTCAAGTATCTTTTCCTTAGACCATGAGATCGTGTAACCCCCGGATACCGTAGGAGTGCTTTGGGTGTACCAAACGTCACAACATAACTGGGTGACTATAAAGGTGCACTACAGGTATCTCCAAAAGTGTCTGTTGGGTTGACACGGATCGAGACTGGGATTTGTCACTCCGTATGACGGAGAGGTATCTCTGGGCCCACTCGGTAATGCATCATCATAATGAGCTCAAAGTTACCAAGTGTCTGGTCACGGGATCATGCATTACGGTACGAGTAAAGTGACTTGCCGGTAACGAGATTGAACGAGGTATTGGGATACCGACGATCGAATCTCGGGCAAGTAACGTACCGATTGACAAAGGGAATTGTATACAGGGTTGCTTAAATCCTCGACATCGTGGTTCATCCGTCGAGGAGTATGTGGGAGCCAACATGGGTATCCAGATCCCACTGTTGGTTATTGACCGGAGAGCCATCTCGGTCATGTCTACATGTCTCCCGAACCCGTAGGGTCTACACACTTAAGGTTCGGTGACGCTAGGGTTGTATGAATATGAGTATGCAGCAAAATGAAAGTTGTTCGGGGTCCTGGATGAGATCTCGGACGTCACGAGGAGTTCTGGAAGGGTCCGGAGGTAAAGAATTATATATAGGAAGTGCTGTTTCGGCCATCGGGAAAGTTTCGGGGTCCACCGGTATTGTACCGGGACCACCGCAAGGGTCCCGGGGGTCCACCGGGTGGGGCCACCTATCCCAGAGGGCCCCGTGGGCTGAAGTGGGGAGGGGACCAGCCCCTGGTGGGCTGGTGCGCCCCCCCTTGGCCCCCCCATGCGCCTAGGGTTGGAAACCCTAGGGTGGGGGGGGGGGGCGCACCACTTGCCTTGGGGGGCACTCCACCCCCCTGGCCGCCGCCCCCCCTTGGGAGATTCAATATCCAGGGCCGACGCCCCCTTGGGGGCCTATATAAAGGAGGGGGGAGGGCAGCCGGACCCTGAAGTCTTGGCGCCTCCCTCTCCCTGCTACACCTCTCCCTCTCGCAGAAGCTCGGCGAAGCTCTGCCGGAACCCTGCTACATCCACCACCGCGTCGTCGTGCTGCTGGATCTTCATCAACCTCTCCTTCCCCCTTGCTGGATCAAGAAGGAGGAGACGTCACGCTGACCGTATGTGTGTTGAATGCGGAGGTGCCATCCGTTCGGCGCTAGGATCTCCGGTGATTTGGATCACGACGAGAACGACTCCCTCAACCCCGTTCTCTTGAACGCTTCTGCACGCGATCTACAAGGGTATGTAGATGCATCTCTCTCTCTCTCGTTGCTAGATGAACTCATAGATTGATCTTGGTGAACGTAGGAAATTTTTTATTTTATGCAACGTTCCCCAACAACGCGACCCTTGACGTCCGGCGCCATGATGGCTGGTCTCGACGGGGGGCTGTAGGTGGTGGCGGAGGGGTCGACCGTTCCCGCTCGGTGCTGTACTGCGGCCCGTGACGACGCGCTATGGCGGGCTACACAACGGCAGTGCTCTGCTTTCCTTGGGCGGGAGGGGCCCAGCCTAGCAAGCTCCGGTGGGCGTGGCATGCTCGTTGCAGCGGCGCTCTGAGTGGCATGTTCTTAGAGCGGCACGGGGTGGGTAGTGTGCGTGTGGTGGCGGTCCTGGTCTGCAATGGATCTGGCGTGGCATCTCGGCCCGGTGCGGTGGCGCTGCTCGGGATCTCCCGGTGGCGATGGGGCAGCATGGTCGTTTTGGTTCGGCGATGGTGTGATCCGGGTCGTTGGCGTCTTCGACGGGCGGCACAGATCTAGCTTGCGGTGGTGGACGATGTTCGGCGGCGCGTAGGTATGATGGCTGACTTGGTCCGCTTTACTTGCTTTCACGTTGCGCCCTTCTTACTTGATGCCTGCTTGGCTCGTCGGTCCGAGTCGGCTTCTCAAGGTGCCATCGTTTTGTTTGACGGATCGGTACTGATGACCATGGATATGGCGGCATCCGGGCATGCTCGGCGGTGGCCGTTGGTAGTCACTGGGTTGTACCCCCCGGTGCACCGGGACCGGCTGGAGATGCAAGTGTGGGCGCTTCCTACGGTGGGAGCACCGACCCAGACCCGATGGCTGATTCCGATCTAAGAGTGAAATTAGGTCCCTTTCACTCTTCCTGCCATGGTTAGGTGGCCGTGATGTTGATAATTGGCGGTGCCTGGGGGCATGGATGCCGGGGTGGTGGTCCTAGATGATGGGCTTCACGGTTGGCTTTCCGACAGGCTTCGTGGTGGAAGTGGTGGCTTTACTTCTTGGCCGTGTGGGCGACAAGGGGTGTAGTGATGGGAGGCTCTGGTCTTGTTGGGGATATAACCCCGCGATTATAACCCGCCCGATAAGGGCCGAGTTAGGTGATACGTCTCCAACGTATCTATAATTTTTGATTATTCCATGCTATTATATTATTTGTTTTGGATGTTTTATATGCATTAATATGCTATTTTATATGATTTTTGGGACTAACCTATTAACCTAGAGCCCAGTGCCAGTTTCTGTTTTTTCCCTTGTTTTAGAGTTTCATAGAAAAGGAATACCAAAGGCAAAGGGAGTCCAAACGAAATGAAACTTTCGTGATGATTTTTCTTGGACCCAAAGACATCCAGAGGACTTGGAGTGCAAGTCAGAGAAGCCACGAGGCGGCCACAAGGATGGAGGGCGCGCCCAGGCGGGTAGGGTGCGCCCCCACCCTTGTGGCCCTCTTGTGACTCCACCGACCTATTTCTTCTGCCTATATATTCTCATATACACCAAAACCTACCAGGAGAGCCACAGAGTCCCTTTTCCACCGCCGCAACCTTCTGTACCCGTGAGATCCCATCTAGGGACCTTTTCCGGCGTCCTGCTGGAGGGGGATTCGATCATGGAGGGCTTCTACATCAACACCATTGCCTCTCCGATGAAGCATAAGTAGTTTACTTCAGACCTACGGGTCCATAGCTAGTAGCTAGATGGCTTTTTCTCTCTCTTTGATTCTCAATACAAAGTTCTCCTTGATGTTCTTGGAGATCTATTTGATGTAATACTTTTTTGCGGTGTGTTTGCCGAGATCCGATGAATTGTGGATTTATGCTCAGCTTATCTATGAATATTATTTGAATTTCCTCTAAATTCTTATATGCATGATTTGATATCTTTGCAAGTCTCTTCAAACTATCGATTTGGTTTGGCCAATTAGATTGGTTTTTCTTGCAATGGGAGAAGTGCTTGGCTTTGGGTTCAATCTTGCAGTGTCCTTTCCCAATGACAGTAGGGGCAACAAGGCACGTATTGTATTGTTGCCATCGAGGATAACAAGAGGGGGTTTTCATCATATTGCTTGAGTTAATTCCGCTACATCATGTCATCTTACTTAATGCGTTACTCTGTTCTTCATGAACTTAATACTCTAGATGCAGGAAGGAGTCGGTCGATGTGTGAAGTAATAGTAGTAAGTGTAGAATCGTTTCCGTCTACTTGACATGGATGTGATGCCTATGTTCATGATCATTGTCTTAGATATCGCCATAACTTTGCGCTTTTCTATCAATTGCTCGGCAGTAATTTGTTCACCCACCGTAATATTTTCTATCTTGAGAGAAGCCTCTAGTGAAACCTATGGCCCCCGGGTCTACTTTCCATCATATAATCTTCTACTTGCCATCATATAAGTTTCCGATCTACAATTTTAGTTTCCTATTTACTTTCGTTGCAATCTTTTATTTTCCGTTCCATAAACCAAAAATACCAAAAATATTACTTTATCGTTTATCCATCTATATCAGATCTCACTTTGCAAATAACTATGAAGGGATTGACAACCCCTTTGTCGCGTTGGGTGCAAGTTGGTTTTTGTTTGTGCATGTATTTGGTGGCTTGTGCGTTGTCTCCTATTGGATTGATACCTTGGTTCTCAAAAGCTGAGGGAAATACTTACTCTACTTTGCTGCATCACCCTTTCCTCTTGAAGGGAAAAACCAACACAAGCTCAAGAGGTAGCAGGAAGAATTTCTAGCGCCGTTGCTGGGGAGGTTTACGCCAAGTCAAGTCAAGATTTGATTTGCCATCAACTTGCCAATTTCTGGCGCCATTGCCGGGGAGGTTTACGGCAAGTCAAGTCAAGATTTGATCCCCCGTCAACTTGCCAATTTCTGGCACCATTGCCGGGGAGATCTATGCCAAGCCAAGACATACCGAGTACCTCTCATAAACTCTCATCCCTCGCATTACATTATTCGCCATTCGCCTCTCATTTTCCTCTCCCCCACTTCTAAAATGATTTTCGAAAATATTTTCCTTTTCTTCGCCCCTCTTCCGTTCTTCTTCTTCGTTTGCTTTTTGTGTGCTCGTGTGTTGGATTTCTTGCTTTATCACGATGACTCAAGAGAATACCAAATAGTGTGACTTTTCCAACACCAATAACAATGATTTTATTAGTACTCCGATTTCTCCCGCTACTATTGAGGAATCTTGTGAAATTAATGGCACTTTGCTGAATCTTGTTATGAAATATCAATTTTCCGGCCTTCCTAGTGAAGATGCCGCATCCCATCTTAATAATTTTGTTGATTGGTGTGATATGCAAAAGAAAAAAGATGTGGATAATGACATTGTTAAATTGAAGCTATTTCCATTCTCACTTTGAGATCGTGCTAAAACTTGGTTTTCATCTTTGCCTAAAAATAGTATTGATTCATGGAATAAGTGTAAAGATGCTTTTATTTCCAAGTATTTTCCTCCCGCTAAGATCATCTCCCTTAGGAACGATATTATGAATTTCAAGCAACTTGATCATGAACATGTTGCACAATCTTGGGAGAGGATGAAATTGTTGATAAGAAATTCCCTACTCATGGTTTGAATTTGTGGATGATTATACAAAAAAATTATGCCGGATTGAATTTTGCTTCTCGAAATCTTTTAGATTCGGCCGCGGGAGGTACCTTTATGGAAATTACTTTAGGAGAAGCTACTAAACTCCTTGATAATATTATGGTTAATTATTCTCGATGGCATACGATACAAAGTATTGACAACACTATCATTGCAGGTTGCTGGCGATCCATCAAGCCCCCGTGTCGCCCTCCCACTAGGGCGCCTCGGGTGGAAACCCTAGCCCCCACCGTCAGGCGCGTCCATCCTCCCCCCCTTCGCCGCCGCTAGAGGAGGTCACCGGGTGAAGCCTCGGGCGGCTGATGGCGGCGGCGGAGGCCCTCTTCTCTCCCGCGCTATCAGGTGAGGCGGGTCACCCATGGTCCCTGGGCACTTCCTTCCGTGATCTGCATTGCAACGGCGCGGCTGTTTGTCTTGGGCGACGGTGCAAGGTGGCGGTGTGGTGCTGGGTGGAGGCGGCGGAGCTGCTAGGCTTCGAGGAAGATCTGGTGGCGCCGGCCGTTCGGTGGGCTCGCGGGGTCATGGCGGCTTTGGTCGCGGTGGCCGGCGGCTCGACCTGTGGGCGACGGCTGGATCCCGGGGTGGCGGCCCTGGAAGGCGGCGGCGGGTGAAGCTCGGGCTTCTGGGGGCAGCATGGCGTGGTGTAGTTCATATCCAAGGCGGATCTGCGTCGGCAATCTCATGGTTTTGCCACGGATTGGTTCAGATCAAAGACGATGATGGGCGTACGGGATCCATCTTGGTGGCTCTCGCGGTTTGGCAAGGTGGGGTTGGAGCCCTCCTCCCAGGCTCCAGTGGTGGCACATTTAGGCAGTGGCCTGTGCGCCAGGGCTCCTACGGTGGCGCTGCTGTTGCGGTTGGTCGCGGGATATAGGCGGCTAGATCTGGGGCTTTGAAGGTGGTCGAGATAGTGCCCAGGTTGTCTGGTGGATTTCTTGGGTTGGATCCGGGTGAAAACTTGGTCTTTGGCCATTGGCCGGAGCCGATGATGATGATGCCCTTATCATCGTTTCCTTCATGAAGGCATCATCGAGGTAAAACTCCCAACCCCACCCAATACCTCCAGGGGAAACCCTAGATCAGTTGATCAGATGACGGCGGCATTCATGTGTCATTACCCCATTGGGGGCGGCATTCTTGGAGATGCACTCGGGCTCGAGGGACCAGTGGATGGCTTCTTCGGTGGAGCGGTGTTTCTTTCTACATATTCATGGCGGCGGCTCTTGGTGGCATGGAGCAGTGGAGGCTTGGCGCCAGATGTGTGGCGATGGACACGCGCAGGAGGTTAACACTGTCTGGCGTCGTGGTGGCATCGGCGGCAGCTAGACTGGGCAAGGTAGATGCAGCAGTACAGATCTGAAGATGGATTGGTGGTAGGTGGCTGCGGCGGCCTCATACTCGGCAGGCGTCCTGGTTGAGGAGCACGCCGGACTGGTGGGTGCCCATACCCGACAGGTGTCGTGGTTCTAAACTTGACAATAGAAAGGGGGTAGGTATGGAGAGGCAAGATCTTAGCTATGGTAAAGGTGTACACACGAGATTTACGAGTTCAGGCCCTTCTCTGAGGAAGTAATAGCCCTACGTCTCGGTGCCCGGAGGCGGTCGATTTAATTATGTGTGTTGTGTTACAAAGAGTGTGAATCCTTGTGCCAGAGGGGAGGGGTGGCTTATATAGAGTGCGCCAGGACCCCAGCCCGCCTCCATTACAAGGGAACTAATGTACATAAAGTAGGGGCGTTACTGGTAACGCCAGTAGTAAGTAGTCTTAATGCTCATGAAGACGAGGGAGTAAATATCTGGCTGTTGCGTGTTCTCCTGACTACTGGTCTTCAATATGGTCGAGTGATCTTCCTTGTGGTCGAGTGACGATAGGTAACGACCGCCGAGTGATGTGACCGTCGAGTGGATTGCACTCGACGTATGAGACTGGTGCTCTTCTGTTGACTCTTAGTCTTTTCATCTTCCAGGATAGCGTCCTTGGGTAGGGCATATAGGTCGAGCCTATGACCCTACCCTGGGTCTGTATCCTCGTCAGTAGCCCCCGAATGGATTAAGGTGTGAGAGGAAAGTAAGACAATGTTGGACCTGTCCTATGTTTTGTGTCTCCGCGAGTGTTTTCTGTTAGACTGAACGCCTGTGTTGATACTTCGGGGTCGACTCGGTTGCCTTGATCCATTCAGTGACTAGTCAACTGAATTGGCAACTTCATGCGTCGAGTGTCGTGCGGGAGTGCGAGATCTTGAGCGCGATTGCCCGCGGGGGATCCCGGATTCCACGGGATACGAAATTTCGGGGGTGCGCGAGAACAGAAGGGTGCCAAAAAAAGGGGGACCCGGGTAAGCAGTGATGCCTCGATCATCGTGCCGCCTTTTTTGCCATGTTTTCTGCACACGCAACTGTAGCAGGATTTGATGGGGTTGCCCGGCCCCACGCATCAGTCACTCGGAAGTGAACCTTTATAAGGCGATGGGGCCGGGGTGCTTGCACTGTGCACGCCTGCCTCTTCTTCTTTCTCCTCTGCTCCTCCGCCGCACCAAGCGCCTCCGCCTCCGACACTGCCGCTCTCCCGCCATGGTGAAGGACAAGACGGCGGCGCTAGAGCGCACCAAGAAAGCAACGGGGGCAGCGAAGGGCAAGAAACCAAGCCGCGGATCTTCGTCGCGCTCGGGGCTGCCGCCGGGCTGGATCCAAGGCGATTGGATCCGGTCTTCGATCCGGCAGGAAGATCTGACTGATCTAGAGGAGTCTGGGCTGATTGCAGTGGGGGCGGTGAGGCTGCCGAAGGGAGAGACGAAGCCACAACCTCGACCTGGTGAGTGTGTCTTGCTGGCCACTCATGTTGATCGGGGGTTCTCGCTTCCTCCGCACCCTTTCTTCCGAGGGTTTTTGAACTTCTTCGGGGCACAGCTTCACCACTTTTCCCCCAATACCATTACGTATCTAGCTGCTTTTGTGTCGATGTGCGAGAACTTCTTAGGGTGTCGACCGCACTGGGGTCTCTTCAAACATATCTTCACCATTCACTCCCAATCGGCTAAAAAGGCAAAGTCGAGTGACTCAAAAACCCACGTTATCCAGATGTGCGGGGGCTTAGGCATCCAAAAGAGTAATAGGAGCGCTTTCCCTGCTGTGACCCTCCCTGAATCCGTTAGAGGTTGGCAATCGTCCTGGTTCTACTTCCAGGACGTTGCGACTCCAGGTCATTCGACCGGTCTTCCTCCTTTTTCATTCAACCGTGTCCAAACTCTTGCTCCACTGAAGGTTACTGCTGCCGAGACCATGGAGACGAGGATGTTAGTGGACTGACTGGTCCAGCTCATCAATGACGGTGTCACTGGCCTGGACTTGTTGGAGGTGTTCCTCGCTTGGCGTATCCAGCCTCTCCAGGCCCGTGATCACTCGATGTGGTTGTATTCTGGACCGAGCGACACCACTCGGGTCCATCCAGATGAAGTGTCGCTCGACACCGTGGCCTCGTGGTTGAAGAGTATTACGAGCACTCAAGATAACCCAAAGGATCTAGGCGAGTCATCCCTTTCGGAAGTGACAACCCACCCGACAAGGTACATTTTCCGCTCTAACTTTTTCTGCTTGCGTTCCGACTGTGCTCGATGTTGACTGACTCTTGTCTCGACCAATTTGTTTTGCAGGTATTCACTAAGATGTACTCGATGCCCAACGACAAACAAGCTTTGGTGCAAGACCAGGAGGGGGAGGACAGTGCGGAGGAGAGCGGCGATTGGGAGTCTCCGAAAGGGGAGGAGGAGGAGAGCGAGGAGTCGGACGAGGAGGAAGAGGTTGACTCGCCGCCGCGCTCCGAGCATTGATCCAAGCAGCAACACGATCCGTCTGGCGGTCGTGTGAAGAGTGCAGCTCCAGGTGCCACCACCCAGAAGCGCGCTCGGACGTCGACTCCGGAGCCGATGGAGAAGGTGGCTAAGCAGCCAAAATTCGCCCCTTCCAAGACCAGAAAGACATTGCCGCGAATCAAGATGGACGTCCCCGTTGCCTCAGGGTGGGTATCTTATTTGTGTTTCCGTGAGTCGGCTGAAAGTTCTCTCGATCCGACTGACTAATCCTTGTGCCTTTCCAGCTCCGCCTCTGTTGCCACTGACATGGACGTTGACAAGGGACCAGAAGATGAAGAAGCCATCTCACGAGCTGGTAAGTTTGTTCGACCCAGTTCTGTCTAACTGAGTGAGTGGTCGATTGACTGAAATTTTATATTGCTCTTCTTATGTAGCTCCGCAAGATATCGTCATGCTCCCTGATGACGAAGAAGAAGAAGCGCCTCCACAAGAGAGGAAGAAGAAGAGTGGAGGTTCGAGCAAAAGGAGACTTGAAGTCCAAATCCCTCAGTCGACACCGGCACCAGAGGCGATAGCTCAGACAAACGTCACATTTGCTAACCCGTTGACAACTGATCGTTCGTCGGGGTCAACTGCACAAACGCCTGCCGCACCAGTGCAACTCCACTCGTCTGACCCGGCCGCTACTTCGACTCCTCTGGAGCCATATCTCTTTGCTACATATCAGACTCCGGATGACTCGCCGAGTGCCGCTAGGGAAGCTCTCCGCCAGGTGAATCTTGTCATGGAGTAGGTGAAAGTGATGCATGAAGCTAGTCAGATAGCTTACAATGCCAGCACTGCCCTTTGGACCAATGTTCAGGTCAGTAAACTTCCAGCTGAATTTTTGAACGTTGCTTTATATCTGATCGCCCAGTGGGTGTTCCTCCGTTTTAGGACTCAAGAAATCTCTGGTTTTGCACTTTCCGAATTAGTGGGGGCACGTCGAGTGCACCCACTGGGTGTAGTCCCCGAGACCACGGTCGGCTGCTGGCAATCGACTGGGGTCTGATGAGTGCTGATCATTCTTTCTCTCTTTTTTAGGAGCTATTTGCTGAGTGTTGATCTGATCCAGTGGGGGCACGCTAAGTGCACCCACTGGGTGTAGTCCCCGAGACTACTGTTGAATATTTGATTCGGCAGTAGTCTGAGAATAAGTCTTTCCCTTCATTGTTACTTGTATGTGTCGACTAACATGCCTATCTTTCTGGCTGCAGAGGTCTTGTGATCTTGGAGCTCATCTCACCGAATTAAAGAAGAAGCATATTAGTGTCGAACTTGATCTTGAACTGGCGAAGAAGAATCTGAAGAAAGCTCAAGAAGAAACAGCCATCATGGGAGGTAATCACTCGGTCATTCTGTCTGCTTTGTAGCTTCACACTTGATGTTGGCTTTTCTTTTAGTCTCTTTGAACCGAGTGAATTCACACAAGCAGATGTGCATAGTGAAAATTGCCAACTTCAGTCTCGTCTGAAGAGTGTTGTTTCTTTCGAGATGATGAAGGAAGCTCTGTAGCAGAAGGACCTGGACTTGGCAGCTGCTCAAAAGGAAGCGCGCAAGAAGACGAAGCTTGCGGACGAGAAGTTGGCTTCAGTCGGCAAGTTGGAGGATGAGAACGCGACACTGAAGACGGCTGTCTCGGATGCTAATCGCAAAGTCGAGCAACTGAGGAAGGACAAGGAGAACTTGACCGCGGAAGTTGAGGGTCTCAAGACCAGGACCGGCAAGCTAGAGTCTCATTTAGAACAACTTGCAGCAAAGCTTGTCCTGAAGCTTGAAGGTATGTCTATTCAGTTAAATAACCATCGTCGACTAGGATTTGCAATTCTGTCGACTCATTGTTCGCTGTGATGAAACAGAACTCTGTCAGGACTTCGAGGTGAAACTGGACGGGTCGAGACAGGTCTCGACCCCATCAATTGCCCCATGAAAGATGAAGTCGCGATGAACTTGCTTCAGCTGGAGTCCCGCTTGGATGGTGCAGTCGACTATCTGGCTCGACTGAAGGCGGCGATGGTCCGAGTGGACGCGAGCTCTGGCCCCAGGCCGAGATGTCTGGAGATCTCGAGTCTTTGATGACTCGGTTGAACTAGATCGCAGACCGAGTGCAAGAATGGAAAGATCTTCTGCGCACTGTGGGGCTGACGTCGCCTTGTCTTTGGTCCGAGTGCACTACAAGGAGGCCAAGGAGGACAAGCTGGCAGCTCTCAAAGTGGCAAACACCAAGAAGCACTTCTTCCAGGACTTCATGGCCACTTTCCTTGAGGCAGCCACTCGCATCGCCGACAGCATTGATCTTGACAGCTTCTGCGACCCGGCCAGTCCTTCTCCCACCGAGTGATTTTAAAAACATTATGTCACCGCTTTGATTTGCCTCGGAATGCCGAGTGGATTTGTAATCGTTAAAACTCCTTCGGGCCTGGAGCCCGAGCACTTTATTTTGCGGTTAGGAAACTTCGGATTCATCACCCCTCATATTGCGTCTGCCTTTGAATGAAATTCGCCTTTCTCCTGAATTATTGTCCGTCTGTTTAATGCAGCTTCTGGGGAAGAATGGCCAGTCGCCTGATCGAGCGATCTTTGAGTAACATTGATGAACTCATCAGTAAGGCACTCTGCAATGGTCTTGACGTTCTAGTCGACTAGTCGGTTGATCCTTGTGCAACATTGATCAGCTCATCAGCAAGGCACTCAGCAATGGTCTTGACGTTCTAGTCGACCGGTCGGATGATCCTTGCGCAACATTGATCAGCTCATCAGCAAGGCACTCAGCAACGGTCTTGACGTTCCAATCGACTGATCTGGTGATCCTTGTGCAACATTGATCAGCTCATCAGCAAGGCACTTAACAATGGTCTTGATGTTCCAGTCGGCCGGTCGGATGACCCCTGTGCAACACTGATCAGCTCATTAGCAAGGCACTCAGCAATGGTCTTGACGTTCCAGTCGACCGGTCGGATGATCCTTGCGCAACATTGACCAGCTCATCAGCAAGGCACTCAGCAATGGTCTTGACGTTCTAGTTGACCGATTGGGTATGGTTTTCAAAACTTAGGCGAGTACGAGACTGCAGCTAAGCCTCCGAGTGAGAGGATAGTTCTTCACTCGGTAGGATTCTTTGAAACTTAGGCGAGCACGAGACTGCATCTAAGCCTCCGAGCGGGAGGTTCGCTCACCACTCGGTAGGATTTTTCAAACTTAGGCGAGCACTGGGCTGCAGCTAAGCCCCCGAGCGGGAGGTTCGCTCACCGCTCGGTAGGATTTTTCAAACTTAGGCGAGCACTGGGCTGCAGTTAAGCCCCCGAGCGGGAGGTCCGCTCACCGCTCGACAGGATTTTTTCAAACTTAGGTGAGCACTGGGATGCAGCTAAGCCCCCGAGCGGGAGGTTCGCTCACCGCTCGGTAGGATTTTTCAAACTTAGGCGAGCACTGGGCTGTGGCTAAGCCTCTGAGCGGGAGGTTCGCTCATCGCTCGGTAGGATTTTTCAAACTTAGGCGAGCACTGAGCTGCAGCTAAGCCCCCGAGTGAGAGGAAGACTCACCACTCGGTAGGATTTTTATCACTTAGGCGAGCACTGGGCTGCAGCTAAGTCCCCGAGTGAGAGGCAGACTCACCACTCGGTAGGATTTTTATCACTTAGGCGAGCACTGGGCTGCAGCTAAGCCCCCGACTGAGAGGCAGACTCATCACTTGGTAGGTTTTTTACCACTTAGGCGAGCACTAGGCTGTAGCTAAGCCCCCGAGTGAGAGGCAGACTCCCCACTCGGTAGGATTTTTACCACTTAGGCGAGTACTGGGCTGCAGCTAAGCCCCCGAGTGAGAGGCAGACTCACCACTCGGTAGGATTTTTACCACTTAGGCGAGCACTGGGCTGTAGCTAAGCCCCCGAGTGAGAGGCAGACTCACCACTCGGTAGGATGTTTACAATTTAGGCGAGCACTGGGCTGCAACTAAGCCCCTGAGTGAGAGGCAGACTCACCACTCGGTAGGATTTTTATCACTTCGACTTAGGCGAAAAAGACTCGCGGCTAAGGTAATGTACACAAAAGAAATAAACAACAATTATGCGGGAGGAGTAAATTATGTCTTTTGATAGTCAAACTAAAAAGTATTTCTTATTACATCCGATCGGTCCGAACATTCAAGAATAGAAAGGGCGGAGCAGATCCGCATTCCAAGCGCGCGGCTCATCTTTATTGTGTTCGACGTTGAAGAGACGATATGCTCCGTTGTGGAGCACCTTGGTGATAATGAAAGGGCCTTCCCAAGCGGGGGCGAGCTTGTGGGGCTTCTGTTGATCCACTCGGAGGACCAAGTCCCCTTCCTGGAATGCACGACCTCTTACGTTCTTGGCATGGAAACGACGCAAGTCTTGCTGGTAAATGGTCGACCAGATCAAGGCCATCTCTCTTTCCTCCTCCAAGAGGTCGACTGCATCTTGTCGAGCCTTCTCTGCTTCTTCTTCTGAGAAGAGTTCGACTCGGGGAGCGTTGTGGAGCAAATCGCTCGGCAAGACAGCTTCGGCTCCATAGACTAGAAAGAATGGAGTCAGTCCAGTCGACCGATTGGGGGTTGTCCTCAACCCCCAAAGCACCGAGGGGAGTTCGTCGACCCAAGCCCCTGCCGCGTGCTTGAGGTCACGCATTAACCGAGGCTTCAGTCCTTTGAGAATCAATCCATTTGCTCGTTCCGCCTACCCATTCGACTGGGGATGGGCGACCGAAGCGTAATCGACCCTCGTGCCTTGGGAGGCGCAAAAAGCTTTGAACTCTTTAGAATCGAAGTTCGAGCCATTGTCCGTGATAATGCTGTGTGGGACACCATATCTGAATATAAGTTCTCCGATGAAACTCACGACTGTGCTTGCTTCAAGGCTCTTGATGGGCTTGGCTTTGATCCATTTGGTGAACTTGTCGACTGCTACCAGCACATGTGTAAATCCACTTCTCCCTGACCTCAGGGGTCCAACCATGTCCAGAACCCAAACAACGAAAGGCCAGACGAGAGGAATAGTTTTTAGAGCTGATGCAGGTTTGTGGGACATGTTGGAATAAAACTGACAACCTTCACACTTGTCTACTATTTCCTTTGCCATCTCGTTGGCGTGCAGCCAATAAAACCTTGCTCGGTATGCTTTGGCTACGATGGTCCGAGAGGATGCATGGTGACCACAGGTTCCCGAGTGAATATCGTTAAGGATCATTCAGCCTTCTTCAGGCATGATGCATTTCTGGCAGGCTCCAGTTAGACTCTCTCTGAACAACTGTCCCTTTATTACAGTAAAGGCTTTAGACCGTCGGACGATCTGTCGAGCCTCTTCTTCATCCTCCGGGAGTTCTTTCCTAAGAATGTATGCAACGTATGGTACTGTCCAGTCGGGAGTGATGACCAAAACCTCCATGATTAAGTCGACCACGGCTGGGACTTCAACTTCAGTCGGATCCGTGGCGCTCTTGGGCTGCGGTGGCTCTTTGGTGAAAGGATCTTCCTAAACCGAAGGCGAATGGATATGTTCTAGGAACACGTTTAGGGGAATAGCTTCTCTCTTTGAGCCTATCTTGGCTAACTCATCGGCGGCTTGATTTTTCAGTCGGGGTATATGGTGGAGCTCCAAACCTTCGAACCTCTTCTCTAGCTTTCTCACTTCATTGCAATAACCTGTCATGGCTGGGCTACTGACATCCCATTCTTTCATCACTTGGTTAAACACCAAATCTGAGTCACCGTAGACCATAAGGCGACGGACACCGAGTGAAATGGCCATACGCAACCCGTATAGAAGTGCTTCATATTCGGCTTCGTTATTGGAGGAATCAAAATGAATCTGGAGAACGTAACTAAGCCTGTCTCCGCGGGGGGACATCAAAACTACTCCAACACCTGAACCATTTAGCATCTTGGAGCTATCAAAGAACATAGTCCAATGCTCCGAGTGAACTTGAGTCAGCAATTCCTGCTCAATCCACTCGGCAAGGAAATCTGCGATTGCGGTGGACTTGATGGCCTTCTTTGCCTCGAATTTGATATCTAATGGAAGGAGTTCAATCGCCCATTTTGCCACTCGACCAGTTGCGTCTCTGTTATTCAGAATTTCAGATAGTGGTGCGTCGCTGACGACTGTAATGGAGTGGTCAGAGAAATAATGCGCCACCTTCTTCATGGTCATGTAAATTCCATAGACAAGCTTCTGATAATGTGGGTATCATTGCTTGGACGGAGTCAAAACTTCAGATAGATAATAGACTGGGCGTTGAACTTTGTAAGCTTTTCCTTCTTCTTCTCGCTCGACCGTGAGTACTGTGCTGACAACTTGTCCAGTGGCTGCAATGTATAGTAGTAAAGGCTCTTTGCTGATTGGCGCAGCGAGCACCGGCTAGGTGGAAAGCATGGTTTTGAGCTTTGCAAACGCTGCTTCAGCTTCATCAGTCCACTCGAACTTATCAGACTTCTTCATCAATCGATAAAGAGGCAAGGCCTTTTCACCGAGACGAGAAATGAATCGACTCAGGGCGGCCAGACAACCGGTCAGCTTCTGAACGTCATGCACTCGCATGGGGCGTTTCATTCGGAGGATGGTATCAACTTTTTCTGGATTGGCGTCGATCCCTCGTTTGGAAACGAGAAAACTGAGTAACTTCCTGCTACCTCTTGAGCACTGCGTTGGGTTTCCCCGAAGAGGAGAGGATGATGCAGTAAAGTAGCATAAGTATTTCCCTTAGTTATTGAGAACCAAGGTATCAATCCAGTAGGAGACCACGCACAAGTCCCTCGTACCTACACAAAACGATAGCAACTCGCAACCAACGCTTAGGGGTTGTTAATCCCTTCACGGTCACTTACGAGAGTGAGATCTGATAGAGATAATATTTTTGGTATTTTTGATAGATAGATGCAAAGTAAAAAGTAAAAGGCAAAGTAAAATAAAGCAAGTAAATAAGGTAATGGAGATTGATATGATGAGAATAGACCCGGGGGCCATAGGTTTCACTAGTGGCTTCTCTCAAGAGCATAAGTATTTTATGGTGGGTGAACAAATTACCGTTGAGCAATTGATAGAAAAGCGAATAATTATGAGATTATCTAGGTATGATCATGTATATAGGCATCACGTCCAAGACAAGTAGATCGAAACGATTCTGCATCTACTACTATTACTCCACTCATCGACCGCCATCCAGCATGCATCTAGAGTATTAAGTAAAACAGAGTAACTCCTTAAGCAAGATGACATGATGTAGGGGGATAAATTCATGCAATATGATAAGAAAAACATCTTGTAACCTCGATGGCAACAATACAATACGTGCCTTGCAACTCTTTCTGTCACTGAGTAAGGACACCACAAGATTGAACCCAAAGCTAAACACTTCTCCCATTGCAAGAACTACCAATCTAGTTGGCCAAACCAAACGGATATTCGAAGAGACTTGCAAAGATAACTCAATCCTACATAAAAGATTTCAGAGAAGAATCAAATATTGTTCATAGATAAGCTGGATCATAAACCCACAATTCATCGGTCTCAACAAACACACCGCAAAAACAAGATTACATCGAATAGATCTCCACAAGAGAGGGGGAGAACATTGTATTGAGATCCAAAAAGAGAGAAGAAGCCATCTAGCTAATAACTATGGCCCCGAAGGTCTGAAGTAAACTACTCACACTTCATCAGAGAGGCTATGGTGTTGATGTAGAAGCCCTCCGTGGTGGATGCCCTCCCCGGCAGAGCTCCGGAACAGGCCCCAAGATGGGATCTCGTGGATACAGAAGGTTGCGGCGGTGGAATTAGGTTTTTGGCTCTCTCTTTGATCTGACGGGGGTACGTAGGTATATATAGGAGGAAGGAGTACGTCGGTGGAGCTCCGAGGGGCCCATGAGGTAGGGGGGCGCGCCCAGGGGGGGCTCCACCCTCGTGGCCTCCTCGGAAACTTCTTGGAGTATGGTCCAAGTCTCCTGGATCACGTTCGGTTGGAAAATCACGTTCCCGAAGGTTTTATTCCGTTTGGACTCCGTTTGGTATTCTGTTTCTTCGAAATACGGAAATAGGCAAAAACAACAATTCTGGGCTAGGCCTTCGGTTAATAGGTTAGTCCCAAAAATAATATAAAAGTGGAAAATAAAGCCCAATATAGTCCAAAACAATAAACAAAGTAGCATGGAGTAATAAAAAATTATAGATACGTTGGAGATGTATCAAGCATCCCCAAGCTTAATTCCTGCTTGTCCTCGAGTAGGTAAATGATAAAAAAGAATTTTTGATGCGGAGTGATACTTTGGCATAATTTCAATGTAAATCTTCTTAATTGTGACATGAATATTCAGATCCGAAAGATTCAAGACAAAAGTTCATATTGACATAAAAGTAATAATACTTCAAGGATACTAATCAAAGCAATCATGTCTTCTCAAAATAGCATGGTTAAAGAAAGTTATCCCTACAAAATCATATAGTCTGGCTATGCTCTATCTTCATCACAAAAAGTATTTAATCATGCACAACCCCGATGACGAGCCAAGCAATTGTTTCATACTTTAGAAATCTCAAACCTTTTCAACTTTCACGCAATACATGAGCATGAGCCATGGACATAGCACTATAGGTGGAATAGAATGGTGGTTGTGGAGAAGACAAAAAGGAGAAGATAGTCTCACATCAACTAGGCGTATCAACGGGCTATGGAGATGCCCATCAATAGATATCAATGTGAGTGAGTATGGATTGCCATGCAACGGATGCACTAGAGCTATAAGTATATGAAAGTTCAACAAAAGAAACTAAGTGGGTGTGCATCCAACTTGCTTGCTCACGAAGACGTAGGGCACTTTTGAGGAAGCCCATCATTGGAATATACAAGCCAAGTTCTATAATGAAAAATTCCCACTAGTATATGAAAGTGACAACATATGAGACTCTCTATCATGAAGATCATGGTGCTTATTTCGAAGCACAAGTGTGGTAAAAGGATAGTAGCATTGTCCCTTCTCTCTTTTTCTCTCATATGTTTTTGTATGCTTTTTTATTTGGGCCTTTTCTCTTTTTTTATGGCCTCTTTTTTTATTTGGGCTTCTTTCGCCTCTTTTATTTTTCATAAAGTCTGGAGTCTCACCCCGACTTATGGGGGAATCATAGTCTCCATCATTCTTTCCTCACTGGGACAATGCTCTACTAATGATGATCATCATACTTTTATTTTTCTTACAACTCAACAATTAGAACTCGATACTTAGAACAAGATATGACTCTATATGAATGCCTCCGGTGGTGTACCGGGATATGCAATGAATCAAGAGTGACATGTCTGACAGAATTATGAACGGTGGCTTTGCCACAAATACAATGTCAACTACATGTTCATGCAAAAAGAAATATGACAAAAGTAATGTGTGTCATATGAACGGAACGGTGGAGAGTTGCATGGCAATATATCTCGGAATGGCTATGGAAATGCCATGATAGGTAGGTATGGTGGATGTTTTGAGGAAGGTAAATGGAGGGTGTATGATACCGGCGAAAAGTGCGCGGTATTTAGAGAGGCTAGCAATGACGGAAGGGTGAGAGTGCGTATAATCCATGGACTCAACATTAATCAAAAGAACTCATGCACTTATTACAAAAATTTAGAAGTCATCAAAAACCAAAGCATAAAACACATACTCCTAGGGGGATAGATTGGTAGGAAAAAACCATCGCTCGTCCCCGACTGCCACTCATAAGGGAGACAATAAATAAATAAAATTGTGCTCCGACTTCATCACAAGCGGTTCACCATACGTGCATGCTACGGGAATCACAAACTTCAACACAAGCATTCTTTAAATTCATAATTACCTCTACTAGCATTGCTTTAATATTATCACCTCCATATCTCAAAACAATTATCAAGCATCAAACTTATCTTAGTATTCAACGCACTCAAAAGAAAGTTTCACAAATCTTGAATACCAAGTATATTAACATTAAGCAAATTACCATGCTATTAACAACTCTCAAAATAATCTAAGTGAAGCATGAGAGATCAATAGTTTCTTTAAAACAAATCCACCACCGTGCTCTAAAAGATCTAAGTGAAGCACTAGAGCAAAAATTATTACGCTCAAAAGATATAAGTGAAGCACTATGAGCAAAACTATCAAGCTCAAAAGATATAAGTGAAGCACATAGAGTATTCTAGCAAATTCTAAATCATGTATGGTTCTTTTAAAAGGTGTGTACAGCAAGGATGATTATGGTAAACTAACAAGCAAAGACACAAATAATACAAGACGCTCCAAGCAAAACACTTATCATGTAGTGAATAAAAATATAGCTCCAAGTAAATTACCGATGGAAGTAGACGAAAGAGGGGATGCCTTCCGGGGCATCCCCAAGCTTTGACTTTTTGGTGTCCTTGGATTATCTTGGGGGTGCCATGGGCATCCCCAAGCTTAGGCTCTTCCCACTATTTGTTCCATAATCCATCAAAAGAATTCACCCAAAACTTGAAAACTTCACAAGACAAAACTCAATAGAAATCTCGTGAGCTCCGTTAGTGAAAGAAAACAAGCTTTGACTTTTTGGTGTCCTTGGATTATCCTGGGGGTGCCATGGGCATCCCCAAGCTTAGGCTCAAGCTTTGAATTTTTGGTGTCCTTGGATTATCTTGGGGATGCCATGGGCATCCTCAAGCTTAGGCTCTTCCCACTCTTTGTTCCATAATCCAACAAAAGAATTCACCCAAAACTTGAAAACTTCACAAGACAAAACTCAATAGAAATCTCGTGAGCTCCGTTAGTGAAAGAAAACAAAAGACTACTTCAAGGTACTGTAATTAACTCATTCTTTATTTATATTGATGTTAAACCTACTGTATTCCAACTTCCTTATGGTTTATAAACTAATTTATTAGCCATAGATGCATTGAAATAAGCAAACAACACACGAAAAACAGAATCTGTCAAAAACAGAACAGTCTTTAGAAATCTGTAACTAACGTAAACTTCTGGAACTCTAAAAATTCCAACCAAAATAGGACGTACTGGAAAATTTGTTTGTTGATCATCATCAAAAAGAATCAATGCAAAAGCATGTTCCGGTGATTTATTGAATTTTTTCTCGTGAGCACAAAGTTTCTGTTTTTCAGCAGAATCAAATCAACTATCATCATAGCTTATCCTATAGGTTCTACTTGGCACAAACACTAATTAAAACATAAAACCACATCTAAAAATAAAGTAGAAACAAAATTTAACACTAAACAGGAACAAAAACAAAGAACACAAAATAAAATTGGGTTGCCTCCCAACAAGCGCTATCGTTTAACGCCCCTAGCTAGGCATAAAAGCGAAGATAGATTTAAGTTTTGCCATCTTTGGTAGGCAATCCATAAGTGGCTCTCATGATAGATTCATATGGTAATTTTATTTTATTTCTAGGGAAGTGTTCCATACCCTTTCTCAAGGGAAATTGGAATCTAATATTCCCTTCCTTCATATCAATAATTGCACCAATCGTTTTAAGGAAAGGTCTACCAAGAATAATAGGACATGAAGGATTGCAATCTATATCAAGAACGATAAAATCTACGGGCACATAATTCCTATTGGCAACAATAAGAACATCATTAATTCGTCCCATAGGCTTTTTAATAGTGGAATCCGCAAGATGCAAATTTAGAGAGCAATCTTCAAAGTCACGAAAATCTAGCAAATCACACAAAGTTTTGGGAATAGTGGAGACACTAGCACCCAAATCACACAAGGCATGAAATTCATAATCTTTAATTTTAATCTTGATAGTAGGTTCCCACTCATCATAGAGTTTTCTAGGGATAGAAACTTTCAACTCAAGTTTTTCTTCATAAGATTGCATCAAGGCATCAACAATGTGTTCGATAAAGGCCTTATTTTGACTATAAGCATGAGGAGAATCTAGCACAGATTGCAACAAGGAAATACAACCAATCAAAGAGCAATTCTCATAATTAAATTCCTTGAGATCCAAAATAGTGGGTTTAGCAACATCAAGATTTTTATTTCTTTCAATCCCACTTTCATCAATTTCATCATCAAGATCTAAAAACTCAGAATTCTTAGGACGCCTTCTAGGTAAAGGAAGATCATATTAAGTTTCATCAAGATTCATGTTGCAAAACAAGGATTTACTAGGGGACACATCAATAACTTTTAGATTTTCATCTTGATTTTTATAGGAATCGGAAGAACACGCTTTAATAAAGGCATCTTTGGAAGCACGCATCCTAGCGGTTCTTTCCTTGCACTCATCAATGGAAATTCTCATAGCTTTGAGAGACTCATTGATATCATGCTTAGGAGGAATAGATCTAAGCTTTAAAGAATCAATTTCAAGAGAAATTCTATCAACGTTCCTAGCCAAATCATCAACTTTAAGTAATTTTTCTTCAAGCAAAGCATTAAAATTCTTTTGTGAATTCATAAACTCTTTAACACTACTCTCAAATTCAGAGGGCATCTTATTAAAATTTCCATAAGAGTTGTTGTAGGAATTTCCATAATTATTAGAAAGATTACTAGGATAAGGCCTAGGATTAAAATTCCCTCTATACGCGTTATTTCCAAAACTATTCCTTCCAACAAAATTCACATCCATAGATTCATTATTATTCTCAATCAAAGTAGATAAAGGCATATCATTGGGATCAAGAGAAGTATTTTTAGTAGCAAACATCTTCATAAGTTCATCCATCTTTTCACTCAAAACATTGATTTCTTCTATAGCATGCACTCTTTTACTAGAAGTTCTTTCGATATGCCATTGAGAATAATTAGCCATAATATTGTCAAGCAATTTTGTAGCATCCCCTAATGTAATTTCCATAAACGTGCCTCCCGCGGCCGAGTCTAAAAGATTTCTAGAAGAAAAATTCAATCCGACATAAAATTTTTGTATGATCATCCATAAATTCAAACCATGAGTAGGGCAATTACGAAGCATTAATTTCATTCTTTCCCAAGATTGGGCAACATACTCATGATCAAGTTGTTTAAAATTCATGATATCGTTCCTAAGAGTGATAATCTTAGCGGAAGGAAAATACTTAGAGATAAAAGCATCTTTGCACTTGTTCCAAGAATCAATACTATTTTTAGGCAAAGACGAAAACCAAATTTTAGCACGATCTCTAAGTGAAAACGGAAATAACTTCAATTTGACAATATTGTTATCCGTATCTTTCTTATTTTGCATATCACACAAATCAACAAAATTGTTTAGATGAGTAGCGGCATCTTCACTAGGAAGGCTGGCGAATTGATCTTTCATAACAAGATTCAGCAAAGCGGTATTGATTTCACAAGACTCATCATTATTAAGAGGAGCAATCCGAGTACTAAGGAAATCATTATTATTGGTATTCAAGAAATCACATATTTTGGTATTATCTTGTGCCATGGCAACAAGTAATCCAACACACAAGCAAAGGCTAATGAGAAGAAGGCAAAAGAGAAAGAGAGGAGGAGATTGGGAAAGAGAGGGCGAATAAAAAGGCAAGCGTGAAGTGGGGGAGAGGAAAACGAGAGGCAAATAATGTAATGCGAGAGATAGGGATTGTGATGGGTACTTGGTATAGTTGACTTGCTTGCGTGAGCCTCCCCGGCAACGGCGCCAGAAATTCTTCTTGCTACCTCTTGAGCACTGCGTTGGATTTCCCCGAAGAGGAGAGGATGATGCAGTGAAGTAGCGTAAGTATTTCCCTCAGTTTTTGAGAACCAAGGTATCAATCAAGTAGGAGACCACGCACAAGTCCCTCGTACCTACACAAAACAATAGCAACTCACAACCAACACTTAGGGGTTGTCAATCCCTTCATGGTCACTTACGAGAGTGAGATCTGATAGAGATAATATTTTTGGTATTTTTGATAGATAGATGCAAAGTAAAAAGTAAAAGACAAAGTAAAACAAAGCAAGTAAATAAGGTAATGGAGATTGATATGATGAGAATAGACCCGGGGGCCATAGATTTCACTAGTGGCTTCTCTCAAGAGCATAAGTTCTATGGTGGGTGAACAAATTACTGTTGAGCAATTGATAGAAAAGCGAATAATTATGAGATTATCTAGGTATGATCATGTATATAGGCATCACGTCCAAGACAAGTAGATCGAAACGATTCTGCATCTACTACTATTACTCTACTCATCGACCGCTATCTAGCATGCGTCTAGAGTATTAAGTAAAACAGAGTAACGCCTTAAGCAAGATGACATGATGTAGAGGGATAAATTCATGCAATATGATAAAAACCCCATCTTGTTATCCTCGATGGCAACAATACAATACGTGCCTTGCAACTCTTTCTGTCACTGAGTAAGGACACTGCAAGATTGAACCCAAAGCTAAACACTTCTCCCATTGCAAGAACTACCAATCTAGTTGGCCAAACCAAACGGATAATTCGAAGAGACTTGCAAAGATAACTCAATCTTACATAAAAGATTCAGAGAAGAATCAAATATTTTTCATAGATAAGCTGGATCATAAACCCACAATTCATCGATCTCAACAAACACACCGGAAAAAGAAGATTACATCGAATAGATCTCCACAAGAGAGGGTGAGAACATTGTATTGAGATCCAAAAAGAGAGAAGAAGCCATCTAGCTAATAACTATGGACCCGAAGGTCTGAAGTAAACTACTCACACTTCATCGAAGAGGCTATGGTGTTGATGTAGAAGCCCTCCGTGGTGGATGCCCTCTTCGGCAAAGCTCCAGAACAGGCCCCAAGATGGGATCTCGTGGATACAGAAGGTTGCGGCGGTGGAATTAGGTTTTTGGCTTTGTCTTTGATCTGACGGGGGTACGTAGGTATATATAGGAGGAAGGAGTACGTCGGTTAAGCTCCGAGGGGCCCACGAGGTAGGGGGCGCGCCCTCCACCCTCGTGGCCTCCTCGGAAACTTCTTGGAGTAGGGTCCAAGTCTCCTGGATCACGTTCGGTTGGAAAATCACGTTCCCGAAGGTTTTATTCCATTTGGACTCCATTTGATATTCTGTTTCTTTGAAATACTGAAATAGGCAAAAAACAACAATTCTGGGCTGGGCCTCCGGTTAATAGGTTAGTCCCAAAAATAATATAAAAGTGGAAAATAAAGCCCAATATAGTCCAAAACAGTAAACAAAGTAGCATGGAGTAATAAAAAATTATAGATACGTTGGAGACGTATCACTTCCCTCCCGGAACTCCGAACGTGCACTTTGATAGATTAAGCTTGATATCATACCTTCTCAGGTTGGCAAAGGTTTCTGCAAGGTCAGTCAATAGGTCGGAACCTTTGCGAGACTTGACCACAATGTCATCCATGTACGCTTCCACATTCCGACTGATTTGAGTGAGGAGGCACTTCTGAATCATTCTCATGAATGTGGCTCCGGCATTTTTCAAACCAAAAGGCATGGTGACATAGCAAAAGCACCCGAATGGGGTGATGAAGGTTGTTTTTATTTCATCGGGACCATACAGTCGGATCTGATGGTATCCGAAATATGCATCTAAGAAAGACAAGCGCTCACACCCCGCAGTCAAATCAATAATCTGATCGATGCGAGGGAGAGGGAAGTGATCTTTCGGGCATGCCCGATTGATATGCTTGAAATCAATGCACATACGAAGTGAATCATCCTTTTTAGGAACCATGACTACATTGGCTAACCACTCGGAGTGGTAGATTTCATGGATGAACTCTGCTGCCAACAGTCGAGCTACTTCTTCGCCAATTGCTTTCCTCTTCTGCACGGCGGACCGCCGAAGGTGCTCTTTGACGGGTTTTACTTTGGGGTCGACACGCAAATGGTGCTCGGCCAGTCCTCTGGGCACACCTGGCATGTCAGAAGGTTTCCATGCAAAGATGTCCTAGTTCTCATGGAGGAACTGGACGAGCACTTCTTCCTATTTGCTGTCGAGCGTCGTTGATATATGAGTCGGTGCAGCATTGGGGTCCATCGGATGAATATGAACTGGCTTCGTCTCACTGGTCGATTGGAATGCAGAATCTGTGGCGGGCTTCTTGGCTCTCAGCAAATCACTCGGATCTGCATTCTTCTGATATTCTTGGAATTCAACCGCTGCCATCTGTTCGTTGGTGATCTTGGAACCTTTCTGGAAACATTCCTCAGCCTTCTGCCAATTGCCTGTAATTGTGATCACACCTTTGGGGCCAGGCATCTTCAGTTTGAGATACACATAACATGGTCGATCCATAAAGCATGCATAGGCTGGCCTGCCCAAAATGGCATGATAGGCACTCTGGAAATCCACGACTTCAAATGTCAATTCTCCTTTCGGTAATGCCTGGAATCACCGAAAACCACGTCGAGGGCGATCTGGCCGAGTGATTCGGCTTTCTTTCCAGGAATAACACCATGGAAACTCATATTGCTCTCGCTAAGCTTGGACATCGGAATGCCCATCCCTTTCAAGGTCTCAGCATAGAGGATGTTCATACCACTGTCACCATCCACCAGTACTTTGGTCAGTCGAGTGCCCCCAACCACAAGATCGACCACCAGTGCTTGCCTCCCAGGGGTGGCCACACGAGCGGGATGGTCCGACTGGTCGAATGTGATGGTCGTCTGAGACCACCTTAGATAGGCAGTCTTCTCAGCAGGGGAGACCATGTTTACGTCTCTGTTGATGACCTTCAATCGACTCTTGCTTTCAACATTAGCAAAAATCATCAGAGTGGAATTGACCTTGGGATAACCATCGTCTTCCTCCTCATTTTCCTCTTTGTCTGACTCATTTTCTTTCTCATTGGGCGGTTTCTGTCGGAACTGCTGGAACTGGAGTCGACACTGCCGAGTGGTATGTTTCGGGTAAATCAGATTACCTTCCTCATCTTTCTTCGTGTGGATGTGGCACGACAAATCCAGCACGTCATTTCCTTCCTTGTCCTTCACCTTCTTAGGGGGCCAGGGCCCCTTAGGTCCCTTAAACTTTCCTTGGTTTACTACCGCAATCTCTCCCGGTGCCGCTGGCTCGGCCTTACGCTTCTGTTTCCGACTGGAGTTACCTCCACTGGCCTCTTGGCCGACTGGTTTGCTCTTCTCGCTACGGAGTCGATCCTCCTCTTCCCTATTAGCATATCGGGTGGCTATCTCCATCATTCGAGCTAGAGTCTTATCGCCAGTCCGACCGAATTTCAAGACCAACTCTCTGTATTTGACGCCTTCCTTGAAGGTGCACACAACCTGATGCTCTAAAACATTCTCGACAGTGTGATGCAAAGTGGACCATCTCTGGATGAACTCTCTCAAAGTCTCATTCGGCTTCTGCATGCAGTGTTGCAGCTCAGGCAATCCTCCGGGTCGCTTGCACGTGCCCTCGAAAGTTCTCACGAACACTCGGGATAGCTCTTCCCAACTGTGAATACTGCCCGGAGCCAACTGAGTCAGCCATGCTCGGGCCGATCCTTCCAACATGAGTGGAAGATGCTTCATCGCTATCTCGTCGTTACCGCCCCCAATCTGCACACCCACTCGGTAATCTTCAAGCCAAGTTCTAGGCTTGGATTCACCAGTGAATTTACTAACTCCGGAAGCCAGCCTGAAGTTGGGAGGTATCACTGCCGCCCTAATGGCTCTGCTGAAACACTCGGGACCAGAACCATGCACTCGATTGCCACTTGGATGGTCTCTGCCTGGGTCTTCTCTATGCGCCCTGTTTTGGTCGACCAGGCCTTGAACGAGGATAGATCTCGCGTCAAAGCCTGGTTCCCTTGGGTCGATTGACGCTCTGCGCTCACCACTATGTCGGCGCCTGTCATCATTCCGCCGAGGCACATACGGCGCACTCCTCGGGGGAGGCGTGGGCCCTCGATGGTGATTGTCACGGTCGAGTGGATGATCATATTGCCCATGCCCCTCATGCCGCGGAGGCGATCTGGGGCTGTGAGCTGACTGAACCGTGTCCGCTGCAACGGATCTGCTGTGAATCCTGTTCTGCGACTGAGATACTGTTGTATTCTGCTCTCCCGCCGCCCTGAGCAGGGCCCAGATTTGCATCAACCCTCTGCCGGCCTCTGACTGGGAGGGCTGGATCGACTCTGCTATGCGGGCTGCGGTTGTGAGATTCTGAATCGGAGTGCGGTATACCTTGGGTGGAGGCGGGAAGAGTTGCCGTCGACTGGACTCATGGATCCGCTCCTGAGCATGCTCGACGAGAGCCCGCTGGAGGTTATCCAGTCGAGTGCGCCCAGCCAAATTAGCTAAGTGTACCTCCTCCAAGGCCCGAGCCTCGGGGGTTTCCCCTATGATGGGTGTGTGGAGTGCATCCATGTTGCGGCGACGAAGTTCTTCCCTCTGCTAAGAGGAGAGGGGTTCCGGTCGGTATTCCTCGTGGGCGTGCGACGGATCGCCGCCTCCGTCTCCGCCGCCCTCGCGGCGGAAACCAGGTGGGCTGCGAGGCCCGTCGACCATCAAGACTTCGGCCGCAGGATCGCTTCTATCGCATTAGGATGCGGTCTCCGCGGATCCAGTCGACAGGTCGAACAGGCCGTGGAGTGTTTCGTCGGGCTCGATTGCCGCGACTTGATGGGTGGTCGATTGCCGATCCACCGCATGTTTCACCCACCACTGAAGCCGCGATCGAGCGGATCACTTGCGGCGACGTACAGCGGGGGGGGGGGGGGAACGCCATTGGAGCCAACTGATATTGAGTCGACGGCTGCCGAAGAAGAACACCACGAACGCACGCGCGGAAGTGCGTCGCTCCTCAGACGAGGAGCGCCTCGGTGTCCACGGGAGCTTCCTGGAGCCACACAGAGTCATCGGCGACGAAAACGAGCGCGCCGAGACGGATCTTGCGGCTCTCAGCCAATCCGCCGCCGGAAACCATGATGATGGTGATCAGAAAAACTTGCAACTTCACCAATAAGTCGCTAAGACACCTGCCCCAAGGTGGGCGCCAACCGTCGTGGTTCTAAACCTGACAGTAGAAAGGGGGGTAGGTATGGAGAGGCAAGATCTTAGCTATGGCAAAGGTGTACACACGAGATTTACGAGTTCAGGCCCTTCTCTGAGGAAGTAATAGCCCTACGTCTCGATGCCCGGAGGCGGTCGATTGAATTATGTGTGTTGTGTTACAAAGAGTGCGAACCCTTGTGCCAGAGGGGAGGGGTGGCTTATATAGAGTGCGCCAGGACCCCAGCCCGCCTCCATTACAAGGGAACTAATGTACATAAAGTAGGGGCGTTACTGGTAACGCCAGCAGTAAGTAGTTTTAATGCTCATGAAGACGAGGGAGTAAATATCTGGCCGTTGCGTGTTCTCCTGACTGCTGGTCTTCAATATGGTCGAGTGATCTTCCTTGTGGTCGAGTGACGATAGGTAACGACCGCCGAGTGATGTGACCGTCGAGTGGATTGCACTCGACGTATGAGACTGGTGCTCTTTTGTTGACTCTTAGTCTTTTCATCTTCCAGGATAGCATCCTTGGGTAGGGCGTATAGGTCGAGCCTATGACCCTACCCTGGGTCTGTATCCTCGTCAGCAGGCGTCCTGGTTGGGACCTTAGGTCTTAGATGTTGGGTTTGGCTGTGAGGTGTGTTTGGTATTAGGCCTAGACTATCAGCGCCTCTTCATCAACTTGATAGGAATAGCGACAAATGTTGCTTAGACGGTGGCTTTAGTCTAACTATTGTATGACTTTGTAAGGTCTTGTGTTAATACTTAATAAAATGGTTGTATGCATCGTCCAGGTGCAGAGGTCGGGGGTCTTCCTCCTTTTCTAAAAAAATTCTCAATGGCATACCGAAAGATCTTCCACTAGTAAAAAAGTGCATGCAATTGAAGAGATTAGTGTTTTGAGTGGAAAGATGGATGAGCTTATGAAATTATTTGCTAGCAAGGGTGCTCCTATTGATCCTAATGATATGCCTTTGTCCACTTTGATTGAGAATAATAATGAATCTATGGATGTGAATTTTGTTGGTAGGAACAATTTTTGTAATAACGCGTATAGCGGTAATTTTAATCATAGACCGATCCCTAGTAATTCCTCTAATAATTATGGTAATTCCTACAACAATTCTTATGGAAATTATAATAAGGTGCCCTAAGATTTTGATAATAGTGTTAAAGAATTTGTAAGTTCACAAAAGAATTTCAATGCTTTGATGGAAGAAAAATTGCTTAAGATTGATGATTTGGCTAGGAACATGGATAGAATTTCTCTTGATGTTGATTCTTTGAAACTTAGATCTATTCCACCCAAGCATGATATCAATGAGTCTCTCAAAGCCATGAGAATTTCCATTGATGAGTGCAAAGAAAGAACCGCTAAGATGTGTGCTAAAAAGATTGGTTTATAAAAGCGTGTTCTTCTAGTTTCCATGAGAATAATGATGAAGATCTTAAAGTGATTGATGTGACTCCTATTGAATATTTGTTTTCCAATATAAATCTTGATAAAGATGAGACTGGAGATGAGACAACTTTAGTTAAAAGGTGTCCCAATGATTCGGAGTTTTTAGATCTTGATGCAAAAATTGATAAAAGTGGGTTTGGAGAGTTCAAAACTTTAAGTAGCAATGAACCCAATCTTTTGGATTTCAAGGAATTTAATTATGATAATTGTTCTTTAATAGATTGGATTTCTTTGTTGCAATCCATGTTGAATTCTCCTCATGCTTATAGTCAAAACAAAGCTTTTACTAAACATATCGTTGATGATATGATGCAATCTTTTGAAGAAAAGCTTGAATTGGAAGTTTCTATCCCGGGAAAGCTTTATGATGAGTGGGAACCTACTATTAAGATTAAAATTAAAGATTATGAATGTCATGTTTTGTGTGATTTTGGTGCTAGTGTTTCCATGATTCCAAAAACTTGATGTGATGTGTTAGGTTTCCGTGAATTTGATGATTGTTCTTTAAATTTGCATCTTGTGGATTCCACTATTAAGAAACCTATGGGAAGAATTAATGATGTTCTTATTATTTTAAATAGGAATTATGTGCCCGTAGATTTCATTGTTCTTGATATAGATTGCAATCCTACATGTCCTATTATTCTTGGTAGACCTTTCCTTAAAATGATTGGTGCAATTATTGATATGAAAGAAGGAAACATCAGATTTCAATTTCCGTTAAGGAAGGGCATGGAACACTTTCCAAGAAAGAAGATTAAATTTCCGTATGAATCTATTATGAGAGCTACTTATGGATTGCATGCCAAAGATGATAATACTTAGATCTATTCGTGTTTTATGCCTAGCTAAGGGTGTTAAACAATAGCGCTTGTTGGGAGGCAACCCAATTTTACTTTTGTTCTTTGCTTTTTGTTCCTGTTTTGCAATAAATATTTCATCTAGCCTCTGGCTGGATGTGGTTTTGTGTTTTAGTTAGTGTTTGTGCCAAGTAAGACCTTTGGGATAGCTTACGACAATAGTTGTTTTGATCCTGGTGAGAAACAGAAACTTTTGCACCCAGAAAAATAATTTTCATAATTCACAAAAGCATGATTTTGATCTAATTCTTTTTGAACTAGATTGGTACACAAATTTCCCAGGTTGTCCTAATTTTTCAGAATTTTTGGAGTTGCAGAAGTATTCGAGAGTTACAGATTACTACAGGTTGTTCTGTTTTTGACAGATTCTATTTTTCGCGTGTTGTTTGCTTATTTTGATGAATCTATTGCTAGTATCGGGGGTTATGAACCATGGAAAAGTTGGAATATAGTAGATACTAGTAGAGTGCCCGTGCGTTGCCACGGGCTCTTGAAATAGTTTATCAGAGTTACATGTTAAAATCCACACATACAAACAATATAACACAAACTGAAGTACATTATTGCAATGTAACAAGCTGAGTGATGTTACAACTTAACATCTATTACAAAAATATTAATATCTAGATGATGCGCTTAAGAAATTCTTTCACAATATCAGGAAAGTTTCCTCTAGCTTCATTCCCGCGATGTTTTAGCAAGTATAATAAAAAATGCTTCCTCAATTCATACCCATCCTGCAGAAAAAATACATGTAGTTACTATGAAAAATTCATGGAGAAGGTCTTAAAACATGTAACCCACAATACTCACCACGCAAACCGGCTTGACCAATTCTTTATCGTTCCACCAGAGCATAAAATGAAAAACAAAATAGCCAGACACATTCCTGGAAAACTTTCAATTAATATTATAAATAATATAATGATACGAAAAGTAAATATTCTTATTATGAATTCATTACCCATCTATACTCGTTGGAACACCGGCCGGGAATAAACGATGCCATTTAGAAATATCAGAATTCCACCCAGGCAGCTTTATTTCGAGTGCTTCTTTGAAATCCCTTGAAAAACTTTTTAATTTCAGTGAATGCCTCAAGTTTTTATCCTCTGACAGTTGTGATGATTGAATAGGATCCATAATATGTAGACGATGTGCCTCTTTGTCGATGATGTACATGATGTATCAGCCGATGGATGCATAGGGAAGATAAATCTACAAGTGGAGCTATTAGAAACAAAAACAAACCATGATAACAATGGTCAAAATATTTTATTTACCTTATTGCAAGATGAGATGTCGGTCTCCATCCCAGGCCAGCTATCAAATAATGTTGCCAACGTCTGGATAGTTTCCTTCTCACAAAACTTCTGACCTCGTGTTGACTCTAGCAGCATGGACTAAGTAGAAAAAATAATATTGTTTCAACATGTTGATACTAATGGCACCTAGAATGAAGAGTTATGGTAACTTACACAAAATCGTAGATCCATGTAGTGTATAGGAGGGTCTGTGAACAATACTCCCTCGTCACATGCCAGCATAAGCACGGCGGTGTTGAAGCAATCATTGTCCATGGGCTGCTCCATGTTAAGTATGCACTGAAGTTTCTTAAGACTTAAGCTCATTGGATCCGGTGTGGAGCTCCAGACCCACACCTTCCTGTAATTTGGATGGTAAGAAGAACAATAATATACATACGCACATTAAATATTGATACATGATACTTACTCCAAACATCCAGCATCATTGATCGACATGATGTAGCTGCAGAGGCCGGCAAGTATTTCACGTTGGTCCGTGGGAATGATAGTGATTGGGGCGGGACGTTTCTCTTCGACAACGTCAGATGGATTATCCAGGATCTCAAGATCAGAATTAGCATGGAGCAGACAAGTTTCTTCGCTAAGAGGTTGATGGTACACGAGACATCCTTTTAACTTATTAAGCTCTGAATCGAGCAAAATAATTGCTAATTTTTGTCGAAAATGTTTCATATCCTCCTACAATTTTTTTGAAAACAATTTATAAGATATTTTGATAAAAAATTATGAGATAATGTATAAAACTGAAATACCTGCGTAAACTGGTCTGACAGTCCATGTGGTGTCCAGTATTCCATATAATTTAGCATAAACAATCCACATGATACGCTATAATATTATAAAAAAATGCTTTAGAATATCACACAGATGAATCTAAAAACAAAGTATTGAAACAAGTGCTTACCCATCGGTTTGTATTGCCTCCTGAATTTGCTCTACAACCGTCCATTTTGTAACATTGAGATCAGGCCACTTATGACCTTTGATAAACTCCGGACTATGCTCTGCAAGTTTCAGCCATTTCTCGAGCCCTAATAACTTTTATGTATATACGAGAAATGTTAAGGATAAAGTCAAACAAAATAAATGCTAAGATGAGAAAAGAAATAGATAGTTACCGTAGTAGCAAGGTCATTGCGTTTGACATTCTCACCAAGTGAGTCCAATACTTGGATCTCTCATTTTTTGGCGTTGGCAACTGCTAGATACCAATGGTAGCCTGGCATGTTAATCGGAATGAACAACTAGTGTAAATAAGATACAAGTCACAGTCACAATTAGATATAGTTATTAATAAATCATTAAACATATGAACTAAATAAAAACAATCCATAATTATATGCATGGATTACCAGACAAAAACTAACCATATCTTGTTGTAGATAACTATTAACATGATGCACGATGCGACGATATTTTGATGGGTCTATGTCTCTTTTCCCGTCTTCTTTTATCTGGCCGGATACAAACGTGCTAATAATGTGTACCTTTTCACCCGCCCTGTCTTGTAAATGCTCATGAGCAAGCATGCAATATATGTAAGCATTTATCACCTGCAAACAATATTTAAATTATATTTATACATTATAATATTATATATAATCAATTAATTACAAAGATTGTGCAATTGGTCTTACACCGTCATGTAAGAACATGTCATTTTTAATAAGGCATTCCAAATCGTCAGTTGCTAACAAGGCATCTCCAATGTCCATAAACTGGGTATTCTTAGGGGTAGACTTGATTGATTCGATGACTGAAATATCTCTAGGGGTACAAACATAGTCTATGAAATTCATAAAAAAGTGAGCCAACTTATTAAACAATAAAAGCCAAATTAGTTGAATACAAAAGACAATATCACAAAAATTGTTGATAATAATATAAAAAAATACCTTGTGGGATAACATGTAAATTAGCATCCTTTTTTGGTTGAGATATAACCTCTTCGACGTGATTATGTTGTGAATTTCCGGCCCTTTGCAGCGACATTGCATTTGAACCCTCAATGGATTCTTTCCGTGCATCTCCAGAGTCCATATCTATGTATACTATATCCTGAAAAAACAAAAATATAAATACACCATTCATTTTATCGTATATAACATAGATACAGAGTAAGGTTAGCTATATGCACCTCTTCTCGCGGTGTTTCAGTGCGGTCTGTCATCGTTGCATCCGTGCGTATGTCGGAACCCATCAATAATATCTATGCTAAAATATATTTAATATTTTTTACTACATCATAAAACTATATATAATATATAATATAAAACAACTGTTTTATCTGATAATAAGAAAAGCATTTGGTTATATTAGAAAAAAATGCTGGTTAAATCATTTTACAAACAGAACAATTCGGGAAAACAACAATCTATAATGTTCATATAAGTTAGTAGGCGTTTAAAATTGCTTAAACTATTTTAAATTAAATGATAGGCTATGGAAAATTGACAACTAAAATAAACAACCCAACATTAACAAAGTTTATTTGTTTCATCTATATTTTTTTGTGATACCCTTAATATATGTAACAAGCATAAAAAACTTTATTTTCATGAACCAGGTTTATATATATAGAATTTTGTTTATTTACAAATCAATAATTACGATTTTTTTGTTTAATATCATTTTGTGAGGTACAAAAAAAATTACAAACAAAATCATCCCAACATTAATAACAAGTATACCATGATGAATTATATATGATGAAATATAAATGATATTTCCTACTGCATCATATTATTATATGTAGTATATAATAAACCATTTTGATATTATTATAATTATATGTAACACAACTTATTCGTATGCAAAAAATGTTGTTTAAATAAATATTATGAGAAATCAAATTTGTTTTATATTATATTTCCTAATAAAAAATATTTGTAACACAACTTATTGGTATGCAGAAAAGAAAACCAATTTCATATCATTAGAAATATATGTTGTTTAAATAAATGTCATACGCCATGTTCCTAATTTTTTTTCATAGTTTTCAAAAAATGTTCATGATATTTGAAAAATATTTTTGCTTTTTACATAAATGTTCTTGATATTTTGATATTTCATAATGTTTTTTTAAATTATGCAGGTGTTATTGTTTTTAAAGAAAACTGATATATATTATCAAAAAATGTTAGGTATTTTCAAAAATTCTTCCTCAAATTCGAAAAAATGTAATTGCTTTTTAGAATTTTTTTATGGATTTACCAATAAAGGTTCTGACTTTTTAAAAATTGACCTGGATTTTAAAAAATAGTTATTGTTTATTGAAATTAGTTCTCAAATTCAATACAATGTTAATATCTTAAAAACTTGTTCACGTTTATGAAAATATTATGGATTGTTTAAAAAGGTTATGATTTTCAAAGTTTGTTCTTAATATTCAAAAAATGTTTGTGCTTGTAAAGAACTGTTCACACTTCCGAAATTGTTCATTTTAAAAAAAATGGATGTCATTTTCGAATGTTTTTTAAATATTCAAAAACTGTTTGTGGTCAAAAAACTTTTCAAATTTATCAATTTTTTTATTTGTTAAAAAGTTTTTTCTCAAAATTCGTTAAAAAAATAGGTTTGGAAAATTTGTTCGCCTTTTCATTTTTGCTATCTATTTTCAAAAGCATTCATGTTTTCAAAAGAGAAATAAGGTGATGAAGCAGAAAAGAAAGAAAAATAAATAAAAAAGAAAAATATTTTGGGCCGGCCGAGTCGGGACGAAGCCTTTGCGTGCCCAGCCCCCCGCCGCGCGACGGCCCACCTGCCCCGCTGCGGCCGCGCTTGGCGTTCCACCTACCCGCCCGTCGGCCCACCTCCCCGCCTCTCCACCTACCTCGCCGCACACCTTATCCAATCCCTCCGCTCCACTCCCCTCCACTCGCTCCTCTCCGCTCCACTCACTCCCCCGTCGCCCTAGTTTCCCTTCCGCCGCCGTGTCGCCGCGTGCGTCCACGAGCTGGCGTCTGCGCGGCTCCGCCCGGCGACCGCCGCATCAGGCCCTCTCCTCTCCACTAAGTGGCAACCTATCACCCTCTTACCTCACCCCCGACGCATCACCGCGCACCTCGCCGAGAACGCAACCATCAACCTCCGCCCGACGACAGCTGCGTCTCCGGCTAGCCGTGTGTGGCTGAGGGGACGCACACATCGAGCTTCATCGTGCATGCACGGGTGCTGGATCCGGTGGCGGTCCGTTCAGATCCGCTACATTGCTGGTCTCCGGCAATGTCAAGGTCGAACCGAGGTGGGGTGCATCGATCTGCAATGACAGAAGCTACGGTACGCGCGTCTGAACCCTTTCCTCCTCTACTTCTTCCATTTGTGGAATCCCTGGCCTGATCTCCTCCTTGCCTTCTGTTTCGAGGCGGCTCCCCGATGGCCAAGACACGGCCAAAGTGGTGCATCCTGTCGTCTTCATCGCCGGCAAGAAGCAACACCACGAGGTGCAGTCACGGTGGTCTACCACTCCGCCGTCTTCCGCAACCCATCCCCAATTCCGTGGCAAGGTGAGACAAACGGCCCGTCCCCCGTCCCCCATCCCCACTAATGGCCGTAGGTTCGCGGTTTGCTGTAGTTTAGGGCTAGCTACGTGAGCGTGTACTGCTAGAACGTTAGCTTTAGGAGAAGAGAGAGGGATTTGAGACAACAGATCGAGTGTTGCCGTGTGGAGTGTTGGGTATCTTTTGCACTTGCTCCATCAGCATAGTGCTACTATTTCATATCATTGATTGATGATTTGTTTTTTCATAATTGAATTGGCGAATATGAAAAGGTGTAATGTTCAGGGATTTTTGCTGGATGATTTGTTGATCCAGTTTAATTTTAGTAGGCATCTGGGTACTGTTTATGAATTGATAGTGCACCTTGCTTAAATCCTACTGTATTATTTATACTTTTTTGAAACAATCTTCTCTGGATTTCATACTAACAAGTGGCTTGGTTTGTACCAACGATAAAGGGCTTGTTTGGTTCGAGTCCACAACAATGTGCCTGAGAAAATTGAGTGCCTGGACCAGGCCTGGGAATGTGCTACCATTTTGCCTGGCCAGGCTCGCCTTGTTTGGTTCATACCATGCCTGGTTAGAGTATTAGTATATGTCACATCATGTTTACCTTTTGCTGTTTGGACAGAAGCACAAATTTGCAAGCCAGGCAGTCGTCCAGGCGTCCAGTTCCACTCGCCTGGGCCAGGCTAATAAACTTGCATGGGCTAAGGATCCTATTTTATTTATCTTCACCAGGCTAATCACAAGGGAGGGGCAGCCAGGCCAGGCAATTATTTTTTTTCTCAGGATACAAACCAAACAACTACCAGGCTACCTCCAGGCACCATCCAGGCCAGGCATGTAGCAGTGTGGACGCCAACCAAACATACTCAAAGTCCTGCTTTACGTTACCCAGTCCTAAGTTGTGCCATCCTTTCGTAGTGATAGCTGTGTTGGGCTGGGTTGCAACGGATGCATTCAACACGTTTCAAGGGACTTGTATGTAGATCTAGAGCCAGTGCAAGTCGATTATGGCAGGAAATCAAAGTCAGTTTCCTCATTTATCCATCACCGTAGGACTATTATGACTACTGCATTTTATTTTAGTTTGGAGATAAGTCATGTTGTCAAAATTACTTCTTATTTGCAACTGATTGGTGTTGCACAGAATAGGCATGCCCTGTTGCAACGCACGAGTATTATCCTTCTGCTTTTGCATGCTACTATATATTGCTTTTGGTTTTAGTTAAGCTAACATCACCAATCTTTTAATGATAGCTGGGCTTGGGCTTGTGCACAAGTTATGGCCCAGTTTTTTTACTTAGTAATTTTGGTTTCTTAATGTTTTTAGGAGACCCATTTATTCCAGCTGCACTTTATGGAAATATAATAAACTAAATAGCAGACAGTGCTATGATGTCAATAGTCATCTGGTTATGAAGCTGTCATTTTAATCATGAAATAGTCACTGTTCGATGTTTCTTTCAATTTCTGGAAACAATTTTGTGTCTTACCACCCCATATTGAATTTGTGCTAACTATACACAAACGGGGCTGAACTGGGATCATGGTATTTAACCATGATAAGCTAAAGGTAGTTTAAACATGTTTAATAAAGTCACTTTTGCTTCTTCTTGTTGTGATATATTGTACTATTATATGGTCAGCTAGAAGATGAAAACTATATTTGTTGGAGTTGAGCTTAAACTAATTTCTTCATGTTGTTGATGTTTTTTGTGGTTTCATGCACTTTTGTTCGTGAACTTGGAGACAACTTGGAGACTATGCTTATTGGACAGGCTGCTTCTTGGCAGTGCAAAGTAAGCAGAACAACCCACACAACCAAGCAATCAAAGTAAGTAAAAGCAGCACAATATGTATGCATTTTATGTACATAGGTATGATACGCTCATTTACTCACTTTGATTTTGACTAAACTTTATTGTGCAGTAGGAGTAGTTGCTAGAAGTATACTTTGTTGAGAGCTCATCGATGTGCCAACTTTTGATAGTCAAGGTACTGTTTCTGAAAATAGTTTGCTTAGCTTCAGTGTTGTTGGATTCAATATATATTGAGCTATGTTTTTGGTGCTACAAGGAAATCCTGGACACTTACAATCAAGTTGGGCATACATGTCAACTCTTTTTTGAGGAACCACATATATATCAATTATGTGAGGTGAGGGGATAGAGTTGTGAAGGCAAATTATAAGTAAAACTACTTGACCTAAAAACTTCTTATCTACTGCTTGCTATCAAAACTCAGTGTCTACTGTTTGCCATAAAAACTTCTTGTCTACTGCTTTGTCATGTTTCGTTTTTTAGTACATATGTACATGTGTGTGGTGAGCTTCATGTCTGGAATTTGCATTGTGCTTACAAGTCAATAAGGCATCTAATGCCAAATAATATTATTTATCTTCACTTGTACATTAGAGTCATCTAATAACAGAGATCAATGATGTGACCATATCTTCATGAGTTAGAGACACTACAAGTCCTTAGAGTCATCTAATGACAATAATTATTTTGGTAATCTTTGCCCAAGGATGGGTTTTTCTGGTGGAAGTTTGCTTGGCTACGAAAATAGTTTGCTTGCGTATGCAGTCTAGAATATATGATGAATCTATTTTTCTTCAGTTGTAGCTCACCTAATAGGACATGATCATAATAAAATAACTATTATACTTTTTGAGAAGAGACAGATCAAGGAATCTTCATACCTAGATGAACTCGCCTTCTTGATCCTCCTCTGGAATTTTTCCTCTAGGACTGGCTAATTTGATCTTTTGCTATCTGTGATGGGCGAAGGGAGAGAAAGGAGGGGGAGGAGGGATGGCATAGGTTAACATATATAGATAGGTGTCGGTGTCAAAACCGGCGGATCTCGGATAGGGGGTCCCGAACTGTGCGTCTAGGCGGATGGTAACAGGAGACAAGGGACACGATGTTTTACTCAGGTTCAGGCCCTCTTGATGGAGGTAAAACCCTACGTCCTGCTTGATTAATATTGATGATGTGTGTTACAAGAGTGGATCTACCACGAGATCAAGGAGGCTAAACCCTAGAAGCTAGCCTATGGTATGATTGTTGTTCGTCCTATGGACTAAAGCCATCCGGTTTATATAGACACCGGAGAGGGCTAGGGTTACACAGAGTCGGTTACAATGGTAGGAGATCTACATATCCGTATCGCCAAGCTTGCCTTCCACGCCAAGAAAAGTCCCATCCGGACACGGGACGAAGTCTTCAATCTTGTATCTTCATAGTCTTGGAGTCCGGCCGATCACGATAGTTCGGCTATCCGGACACCCCCTAGTCCGGAACTCCCTCAGTAGCCCCTGAACCAGGCTTCAATGACGATGAGTCCGGCGCGCATGTTGTCTTTGGCATTGCAAGGCGGGTTCTTCCTCCGAAAAATTTATAGAAGATTGTGAACACCATGATAGTGTCCGGCTCTGCAAAAATAAATTCCACGTACCACTGTAGAGAGAATAATATTACACAAGTTCAATCTGCTGACGTATTTTGTGGCGTGATGTCACACCATTACCAAGCCTTTACTCAAATTGTTTTTATTGTTCCACCTCAGCGCGTTTAGCGAAGCGGTTTCCTTGGCATGTCTTGTGAAGCAGAGATCGTGTTCCCCTTATTCCGGGATTCCCATCAATACGGACGTGGGTAACCCAACCGCGCCATTGATTGCGACGCTTGGGAGATAAGCGAGTTTTATTAGGCCGGTGGGGGCGCATGTTTGTGTCCGCCCATATAAGGGGATAAAGATCCAACCCTTTTACCCGTGCCTTCTTCCTCCTTGGCTTATCCAATTCCGCGAACTCGAGCTCCAGCGCCCAAGTCCGCACTTCTCACCTCAACCTTCTCCAACTATGTCCGGAGCGGGATGCAAGTGGATGGCCTCCTCTGTCACGGAGGGGCAGATCCAGAAGCCGCGCAGCGCAGGATACTTGTCCAGCGATATCGTGCACCGGCTCCCTGATGAGGGAGAGCTCATCCCCACCCCCAGGCCCCATGAGAGGGTAGTATTCCTTCCCCATTTCCTCCGCGGACTGGGCTTCCCACTCCATCCCTTTGTCCGGGGGCTCATGTTCTACTACGGCCTGTATTTCCATTATTTGGCCCCGAATTTCATCCTCAACATCTCGGCGTTTATCGTCGTGTGTGAGGCCTTCCTCTGCATCCAGCCCCACTTCGGCTTGTGGCTCAAGACCTTCAGTGTCAAGCCGAAGGTTGTGAAGGGCAGCCAAGCGGAGTGCGGAGGCGCCATGGTGGGCAGGATGTCCCACGTTACTTGGCTTGAGGGCACTTTCGTGGAAACCATCAAGGGGTGGCAATCGGGGTGGTTCTACATCACCGAGCCGCGTGACCCCGAATGGGCAGCGGCCCCCGAATTCAGATCTGGCATCCCCACACGGCTCACCTCCTGGAAAGAGAGCAGACGGACTTGGGGTGATTCGGAGGAGCTGACCGAACTCCAAGCCTGCATCCAAAAGCTGGTGGACAAGAAGCTCAAGCTTGTCAACGTGGTCCAGGTCATGCTCATCCGCCAGATTCTCCCGTGCCAACGACGGGGCTTCAACATGTGGGAGTTCGATCCGGCGCAGCACCAAACTTTGAGCGGGCTCTTCGACACGACGTACGAAGATGTCTGGAAGGTGTTGTTCAAGGGCGCCGAGGCTCCCGCATCCGCTACCAAAGATCACGGATTCAGCTCGCAGCGTCCAGCTGACGAGGTAAGTGATTTTGTCCTTTATGGAATGCTTGTTTTTCATAGTTTGACTCTATGCGGGATCTAAACTCCCTTTACCTTTAACAGGAATGGCTGGCGAAGGCTGAACGGACTATCTGTCCGGCCCCATTGCCAGTGGACCCAGCGGACGCCCTCCTAACGGGGCTGCTGGCTCCGGCACCCCACGTGGTGCCGGAGAAGAAGGCCAAGAAGAAGGCCAGGGGGACTTAGAAGAGTTCCCGTTTTCAGGTGCTATCGGATGATGAATCCGAAGCCGACTCCTCCCACCAAGGCGAGGAGGAGAAGAAGAAAGCCTCTCCCCCAGCGGGGGGAGGGAAGAAAAGGAAGGCCTCCCCAACAAGGGAGGCCGAAGGGTCCAAGAAGGGAAAAACTCTTCCCCCGGACTGCTCCACCAACACCAGTGACGACGACGAGGACTGGCCTCCAAGGGCCAAGCCCCTCGCGAGATCGTAAGTATCCGGACTCCCGAATAACTTCAAGGTTTTTCCTTTTCGCCACATAATGTCTTTCTAATGCTGCATACAACCCTGCAGTCCGCCCAAGGATGATCTTCCCGCTTCGTCGAGCGGGTCCTTAGGTGCGTCGGATATGGATTCTCTTCCGACTGCCTCCACCCCCCGTGCCGCGGACGATGCCGAGGTGGGATCCCAGGAAGGGACCCACCAGGAGGAGGAGGCCCCGGAGGTATCACAGGACAACCTCCCGGACTTTGCACCGGACTCGGCCCCGGAACCCACAGTGGCTCCGGAGTCCGGCGGGCGACCCCTTCCCAAGAAGGGCAAGACCATGACGCCGGCTGCCTCCGTCCAACCGGAGGTGCCAGATAATTTGCTGGAGGTGCTCAACAGCGCCTCCATCGAAGAGCAACACCGCACTGTTATGAGTGCGGTGATTCAAAAGGTTCAGCTCGCCAAGAGTGGGCTGACCGAAGCCTGCAGCAGCCTTCTAATAGGCTTTCAGGTAAGAATTTCAATATGTATAAAATGGTACCGCATAGACAGTAGCCCCTGATGCTCGGTTCGGTGTTCGGAAAGAAAAGCCGGACTGAGGATCTAAAAAGATATACGCAGGAGTCATAATAAATATGTCAATATGGGATTGCAGGCTGCGCTGCTGACCTCTGCCGCACTGACTGCGGAGGTCAATACTTTGAAGGAAAGCCTCGAGCGGTCCGAGAACGAGCTCGACCGTGCCAAGAAGCAGCTCGAGGACAAGGAAGGTGAGTAACACCTTATTAAAATTGTACCTTACAGAAAAGGATTTTGGTTGCAAAAAGAATGACAAGGATAACATGGGTATTGCAGGGGCCACTAACGAGGTGGCGATCCTAAAGGAGGCGGTGGCCGCGGCCGAACGCAATGCGGCCGCGGAGTGCACCGAGCGAGAGAAGCAGGAGGCGCGGGTGGCGGAGGTACAGCAAGAGCTCCAGGATCTCGTGAAAAAACATGAGAGCCTGGAGCGTGACTCGAAGACTCGAGAGTCTGAGCTTGCAACGGCTCTTGAGAGTGCCAAAGCCGCTAAGGCCAAAGCCTACAAGGCCCTCCAGGAGATCGAGGCGGTGAAGAAAATAGCAGCGGGTAAGGCATTTTTCATGCAAAGTAAGCATGTGAGTGTTAATTACCTGTTGCTTACCCGAATTCGGAGCTCTCCAGGAGTGTTCGCAGATCTTCCTCACAGCGTGTCCGATGTTGCCGCATTCTACCGGGCCGAGGAGGGGAGCTCGACGGAGAAGGTCTTCTAGTCTCAGTATGCTGAGGCCGGACATCCGGTGTGGTCGAGCTCCACAAGGCGGCTGAACAGGCCATGAAGGGCCTCATAGTTCGGCTGTGGCCTAAGGAGGCCATGCCTGGGAGCTACTTCGGCCTGGTGCGGCGGCTGGTGGATGCGTGCTCGTGGGTTGAAGTCATCAAGCACTCCGCCTGTATTGAAGGTGCCCGTCGGGCCCTTGCCCGCGCAAAGGTGCACTGGGGCAAGATGGATGCCCAGAAACTCGTGACGGACCCGCCACCAGAGGGCAAGGAGCATCGCACGCCCGAGATGTATTATAAGAGTGTGCTGAAGGGCGCCCGCACTATTGTGGGTGAGTGCTCCAAAGATGTAATATTTGAGTAGACTCGCATTTTGTTATCCTGTGCGCTGAAAACTTAGTTCATATGCGCTAAGCAATGCTTGTTAATTTAAAATATTACCTTCTGTGCGGCTGTTTATCAAATCTAAGAGATGGCAAGTCATCGGCTTTAGCCCCCATGCCACGAGTGCTGGGGTGTTCGAGATAAACTTGAGCACTCTCGTTCCCATTTTTGGGTCCATCTAGGGAGGCGCTCAACACAGCAAACAAGGCAACCGGACTTATAATGCTTGAACACTCTCACTTAGCCATATAATTCTATAATTTTAAATTTCGGCGAAGCCCCTAGTCTTCGGAAGGCCGAATTTGGGGCGCTATCCACGCCTGGGCCGGACAAGATCCGGCTCCTCGCTCTAAGCGGCAAAAGTCTTTAAGGACTCGCAAAAAACCTCTCGAACAGCGACCGACTCTCGCCTCATCATGACGGTCAGTTTTAGCTTTCTCCACTGAGGCGTTAACCCAGCTCAACTGGGGCGCAATCGCAGTGGTTCTCCCAGTGCTACCTTAACCGATACAACAGAATGTAAGGTACCAAAACATGGGAGCCGGGCAAACCCAACTATTGACCCAAGACATGATTCGGAGCCGATGCATATAATGCTATAAGTTCGGGGTGCCGCACTTGTGAAAGTGTTCGGACTTATCACACCATGATGCGGGAAACATAAGCCCCTGGTGTGTTTTTAACCGTACCAAAGTGTACGGATGCAACATGTCGTAAATGAACATATGTCTAAAAAAGAAATGCAATTATAAGCAAAATGGTGCTGCATTGTTTTATTCAAGAAGTGCTGCTATGAATGCAGAATGATACAAATAGTGCGATAAGCAAGGGACGGGACTGTTAAACATGTCCCCCTCCAGGGGCAAGCTGCGGAGTGGTGTATAAAACAGATTTAATGCTCGTAATGGAGACCACCTTGATATTCGTTTTAGCCTTTATTCTTCCCTGGCTGTTGCATCGTGAGTTCGGTAGGTTTGCTGGCGGACAGGGCCTCTGACGAACAGAGTCCTGTGGGTTAAAATAAAAAGGAAAAAAAAGAAAAAAAAAGAACGACACACTTGAGAGCCCCTGGTGTGGTTGAGCCATAGTCTAGGCTTGTCGTGGTTGTGCCCCTCTCCCCATGCCCATGGTATCTTCAGAGCGTAATGGTGTACGCGAAGGACCCGTTTTGACGTTTTACAAGGGCTGGGGTTGGGGCCGCACTGCTACGCGTGCTTGGAACGTGCCAGGTGGTCTTGTTGTAGGTTACTCCGGGCGCGCTTAGCTATGTCCGGCCGCTTAACGACCGGACTCGAGAATTGCCTTAAGAGTCTGCATTGTACTTCTGCCGCGAGAGCCATTGTATGTTCCTCCGTTCGGAGAGAACGTTCAGTGTTTCCGTTGACCGTGATGACTCCTCGAGGGCCTGGCATCTTGAGCTTGAGGTATGCGTAGTGCGGCACCGCGTTGAACTTTGCAAATGCGCTACGTCCGAGCAGGGCATGATAGCCGCTGCGGAACGGAACTATGTCGAAGATTAACTCCTCGCTTCGAAAGTTATCCGGGGATCCGAAGACCACTTCCAGTGTGGCTGGGCCTGTACAATTGGCTTCTACACCTGGTATGACGCCTTTAAAGGTCGCCTTGGTAGGTTTAATCCTTGAGGGGTCTATGCCCATTTTGTGCACTGTATCCTGATAAAGCAGGTCCAGGCTGCTGCTGCCGTCCATCAGGACTCTGGTGAGGTGAAATCCATCGACGATTGGGTCTAGGACCAATGCGGCGAATCCGCCATGGCGGATGTTGGTGGGGTGGTCCCTTCGGTCAAAAGTAATCGGGAAAGAGGACCATGGATTGAACTTCGGGGCAACTGGCTCCATCACGTATACATCCCTGAGTGCACGCTTCCGCTCCCTTTTGGGTATGTGCGTTGCGTATATCATGTTCACCGTCCGCACCTGTGGGGGGAAACCCTTCTGTCCTCTATTGTTCGGCGGCCGGGTCTCTTCCTCGTCATCGCTATGCAGCCCCTTGTCATTGTTTTTGGAAATTAACTTGCCTGCCTGCTTGAATACCCAACAGTCCCTGTTGGTGTGGTTGACTGGTTTTTCGGGGGTGCCGTGTATCTGGCACAAGCGGTCGAGTATTCGGTCCAAATTGGACGGACCCGGAGTAGTTCTTTTGAATGGCTTTTTCCGCTAACCGGGTTTGGAGCCTCTGAATCCGGCATTGACTGCCGTATCCTCAGTATTGTCGCCGTTAATGCGGCGTTTGTTTTTGTTACGACGCGACCTGCCATTACGGTCCTTGATATCCGGACTGCCAGGACTTTTGTTGAGGTTGTTGCTGCGTGCTAGCCAGCTGTCCTCACCCATGCAGAAGCGGGTCATGAGTGATGTGAGGGCTGCCATGGATTTCGGCTTTTCCTGTCCCAGGTGCCGGGCAAGCCACTCGTCGCGGATGTTATGCTTGAAGGCCGCGAGGGCCTCCGCATCCGGACAGTCGACGATTTGGTTTTTCTTGGTTAAGAACCGTGTCTAGAATTGTCTGGCCGATTCGTCTGGCTGCTAAATTATGTGGCTTAGGTCATCAGCGTCTGATGGTCTCACATACATGCCTTGGAAGTTATCGAGGAATGCGGCTTCCAGGTCTTCCCAGCTCCCAATTGACTCTGCTGGCAAGCTATTAAGCCAATGCCGGGCTGGTCCTTTAAGCTTGAGGGGGAGATATTTGATGGCGTGAAGATCGTCACCGCGGGCCATGTGGATGTGAAGGAGATAGTCTTCGATCCAAACCGCGGGGTCTGTTGTGCCATCGCAAGATTCAATATTCACGGGTTTAAACCCTTCGGGGATTTGATGATCCATTACTTCGTCTGTGAAGCATAGTGGGTGTGCGGCGCCTCTGTACTGGGCGATATCACGGTGGAGCTCAAAAGAGCTTTATCTGTTTTGTTCGGCCCGACCGGACTTACTGTGTCCGGCTCGACGGTTGTCGTCACATACCGTGGGGCGCCCACGCGATCCATAGATCGATCTTGATTGTCTTGCCTTATCCTCCAATATATCTCGCAAGTTCGGAGAGTTCCCCTGTGGCCTTGTGCTTTTCGAGCGATGCCGGGGTACGGGTCTAGTGAAGGGCCTAGAGGCCTCTCTGTCGCGACCATGGGGTGGTCGGTCAGCCGTATTGTCTCCTGGTGATGCGGGTTCATACGCTTCCTCCTCTAATCGGGGGAGCAGCTTGCGTTTAGGGTAGCTTTTGGAGGGGCGTTCGAGCTCATGCTCTTTGGCCGCGAGGACTTCAGTCCATCTGTCGGCTAGCAGATCTTGATCAGCTCTAAGCTGTTGCTGCTTTTTCTTGAGGCTATTTGCCATGGCCATAAGCCTGCGTTTAAAACGCTCTTGTTCGACGGGATCCTCAGGCACGACGAATTCATCATCGTCGAGGCTTGCCTCGTCTCCGGAGGGAGGCATATAATCCTCTACCTCTTCTTCTGCCGCTCTCTCATGAGGGCTGGCGTCTCCGTCCTCCTGCGCTGCATCTTGCTGGAGTGGGTTGTCTTCAGCACTGTCCGGTGTATTATTATCTCCGGTGCCGGAGTCTTCATTCTTGCTGTGGCGGTATTTAGAGCGGCGCCGCTGACGCCGGCGCTTGGGCTGCTTCTTGGAGGGGTCATCCTCCGTTGTTCCTTCGCCATTCCCATCCTTTGGGATATCCACCATGTATATGTCATATGATGAGGTGGCTTTCCAGTGCCCAGTAGGCGCTGGTTCTTGGTCGTCTCCGGCATCGTCGTCCATACCGTCGATGTCTTCGAAGTCGTAGTCTAGCATGTCGGTTAGATCGTCGACAGCGGCTACCAAGTGGGTGGTGGGTGGGTTTTGAATTTCTTCGTCGTCCGCATCCCAACCATCCTGACCGTAGTCCGGCCAGGGATCTCCTGATAACGAGAGATACTTTAGCGAACTCAAGATGTCGCCAAAAGGTGAGTGTTGAAAGATGTCTGCTGCGGTGAACTCCATGATCGGCGCCCAATCGGATTCGATCGGAGGGGGCGCGGGAGGTTCGGAGTCCGGCAAGGAGTCTGGCACCTCGGAGTCACGAGCTTCATGAGGGACAAGGTCATTATTCGGCTCTATCGCCGTAGAGGTTGCAGCTCCCGAGGCGGTGTCTAGCCATCCGTCCTCGACCTGCGCAGCCGGCTCCGAATTGATGATCGAAGCGGGTTCGAGTGCGGCCTCCAGGGTACTGTCCGGCTGCAGAGCTAAATCATGTTCGCCGTGACAGTGCAGCACGCTCGGCTGTGGCTCGAATCCATCGAGGATCAAGTCCCCGCGGATGTCGGACGTGAAGTTCAAAATTCCAAATCTGACCTGACGGCCAGGGGCGTAGCTTTCGATCTGCTCCAGTTGGCCAAGCGAATTGGCCCGCAGTGCGAAGCCGCCGAATACGAAGATCTGTCCGGGGAGAAAGGTCTCACCCTGCTGCATCGTTGATGATGGTCAAAGAAGCCATCGAGCCTATCGGTGACGACACAGAGGAACTCTCAATGAAAGCACCAATGTCGGTGTCAAAACCGGCGGATCTCGGGTAGGGGGTCCCGAACTATGCGTCTAGGCGGATGGTAACAGGAGACAAGGGACACGATGTTTTACCCAGGTTCGGGCCCTCTTGAGGGAGGTAAAACCCTACGTCCTGCTTGATTAATATTGATGATGTGTGTTACAAGAGTGGATCTACCACAAGATCAAGGACGCTAAACCCTAGAAGCTAGCCTATGGTATGATTGTTGTTCGTCCTATGGACTAAAGCCATCCAGTTTATATAGACACCGGAGAGGGCTAGTGTTACACAGAGTCGGTTACAATGGTAGGAGATCTACATATCCGTATCGCCAAGCTTGCCTTCCACGCTAAGGAAAGTCCCATCCGGACACGGGACGAAGTCTTCAATCTTGTATCTTCATAGTCTTGGAGTCCGGCCGATCATGATAGTTCGGCTATCCGGACACCCCCTAGTCCGGAACTCCCTCAATAGGCCATGCGCCGGATAACTAGGTAGGAAATCATGGCTTGTTCTAGTCCCACCATATATTACTGTATGGTGCAGATCTATTTCCTTTCGAGATCAAATGCCCACCTGTTAATATATTAGAAAAGATGTCAATAATTATAACTTTCTAAATAGGTAAATTGTTATTGTATTCATTAATTAATCAACTTATCATTGATTTGCATGCCAAGATTACCTTTAACTGGCCACACATTTTACATTGTATCTACTTAAATAATAATAAAATTAATATATATCCCTGCCAGTGGCATCAAAACATATAACTTCCCAATTTTCATATGAGTAAAATAATATTGTAACATGTATATACTGTTGCAGGAAGTGTTTAAGCACTTTGGGCTGGTGGCTAGTTAAATTATGATAATGCATTCACAGACGAGTAAGAAGTTAAACTACATCAGAGATTGGAAAAACTTTACTTATCCACTCGTGTTGCCAAAGTATGAGTAACACAATTTCACCATCTCTTTTCTTTCTACATTGTTTCCTTTGGATTTAAAACATTGGCATCTTTTGCCAGCATTTTTCAAAGGGAAGTTGTTCGGGGTGTGGAGGGCTACATAGTGACAGTACCTAAGCAAGTGGAAATAGGTATGTTGCTCCAATTGTATATTAGCTCCAATTTTACTTGCCACATATGTATATTCTGTTTAAATATAGTTCATACATAGAACACATTATATTTTGAATTATATCATATTAGAATGAGATGTGACTCCCTTAGGGCAACTTTATAATAATTTTCTTCCTCACTAAATATAATTGGAAAATGTTGGTAACGAATAATAATTGTCGGAACATCCTGGGATAGACTTGTACTCTATGTAGTCAATAAGAAAACAGTTTGGCGGGGACTAATTTTGTCTACTGTATTCAGGAACACATACAAGATAATCATTGCTTTATCAGAAACATCTTGAGCAAGACAGAGAACTATGGATCCTGTGTGAACTTGAAGATTGGTGACAATTGAAGGTACGTGCCCTATGACCATTCGATTGCTGGTTTAAAGTATACATCGTATCATATAACAGTGCGTGTATGGATGAAGTTATACGATACGAGATTAGCTACTGCAAAAGAAAATTAACGAAGTGCAAAATAACGATGAAATTGTAATTAATTTATTTGTTCACTTAAATACTTCACCGAAAAAAATGAGTGTATACAACGTATCGCATAACAGTGCGTGTATGTATGAAGTTATACGATACGAGATTAGGCTTTAGAACTTTAGTGTGACGAAAAAGCCCAGATGGTCTGCCCTGCCCCACTTAAACACAGGGACATATTGTGGCTCTCCTACTAAAGATTTTTATCGAGAGCACGCGAAAGGCGTCCCTTAGCTTTAAAGAAGGGGACAAACAATATGTACAAGATTTACATGGCTGCAGGCATCGCCCACGACGTGCCTGCCATCTCCTGAAAACCCTCCTAGTCTACTATTCACAAAAATGTAGAACTCCACTCCCTCTAGCTAGAGCCCACAGGTGGCGCTCCATGAAAATGTTCCCGGCCAGTTATTGCTCATTAGACAGATTATTCCTAACTAAAACTCTACCATTCCTTTGCTTCCATATACTCCAGCAAATCAACATGACAAAAGAGTCGAAGTCCTTTCGGTGTGTCTTGGGCATCCTCTCACTCGAAGCCACCCACCAATCTTCCACCTTTTCATGCCCATTGGGTATCAGCTGCAGAGGTATCCCTACCTTGGAAAAGCATTCAAACCAGACCTGTCTGGCATAGACGCATTGTGCAAGGATGTGATCCACTGTGTCCTGCTCCTGATCACACAAGAAGCATGAAGATATCGTATCCTGCAAACCGTGTCGAACTCGCCTATCCGACGTCCAATTCCTATATTGGACGGCCAACCACATCAGTAGCTTGCATGAGAGAGGTGCCCCGCTTTTCCATATCGCGTCCGCAAGCTGAAATTGCACCTATCCCTCACACATAATCGCGTAAGCCAAAGAGCCGAGTAGGTGCCCGCACCGTTCCATCTCATACTAAAGATCAATATGTGCATGGTCTACTCATGCCGCCTCTCCTCCTCATCCTATATCCTTGATGCATCATGCCGCCTCTCTCCCTTATCCTCTCGCGATTGCAGCACTGATCGGAACCGGAATGTCAAGCTCGATTTCTAGTTTGAGAAGCTAGACCCCTTGCCGGAATAAGTTGCTTTGTCGTCGGAGCGGTTGAATCCTCATAGGATAGGAGATATGTTTGTGGGTGCGATTGTTTTTTCGGCTGATTCGCTCGACCCCTCACCGGTTAAGCTGATTTATCTCCGAAGGACATGGATGTTAGCTTATTTTTTAGCGTCTACGGCGAAAGCTAGGCGCTAGGCCAAATGCCCAGCGCTTAACCGCCCAAAGGCGAGCGCTTAACAAACAGAAATTACCAAAACAACAAATATAAAAGCGAAACCAACTTGTAGTAGTACCAAAACTTTAATAGTTCTTAAATATTCCAAACCCAAAAAAATAATTATAGTTTCCATCCATAACCAAACATTACAAGATGAGTGAAGTAATCCTGACGGTTCTGCATGCATAGAAGCATATTTAGTTGTTCAAAACCCTCAAGGCCGCCGTAATCTCCTGAGGGATGTTTCCAGCAGCTAGATTGTCTTTCACCATCAGCATCTGGACTACCACTTGGCTCCTGAGCATAATTGGATCCTAGAGAGAATGAAACAAATTCACCATTAAACGCTGAAGTGGTTGGATTATAAATGGCACATTAAAACTCGTCGTATAGATAATTACTGTAGTGTTCATCCTGGTCATGCTACACAAAGAACCGAGCTGGTGGGCCATCTCTTGTAGAACTAAGAAACACGAGTCTTTGCTGTGACAAACAAAATAAAAACTTGAGATTTCTACATACTGCATCTTATTCATCTGAAAAATTTATTAAATTACCGTCAAAAATTGAATGACATATTGTCATGTCGCCAATCCATGAGTTCGGTGTTCCATCCAAGGACCCTAGCCTGCAACATTTCATTGAGTTCTTGCTTCAAAATAGTGATCTCTTTCATCATCTCTTTGTTGTGAGTGCTATTTCCAACTTGTCGTACGTCTAGTGATGGATTAAATATGATAACCCTTCTCCTCATCCGATTTACCATGAGTAGACCATACGAGGAATCCGGGATAGACAACGGAAGTAGATACTACAGAAGGTCAACACAGGTTAATTGCTATCAGGAAAGAAAAAATAATTTAGGAATTAAAGAATCTTACAATTGTGGAGTTGAACACATCATATCTAGGAAAGGGCTGTAGAACAACATTGTTGATCAGCGTCGAGGTGCGCTGCCCTTGCGGCATCCAGGAATACCATAGAGCTCGTGATTGAGCATGAAACTGCAAGTCAAAATAATGTTTTCCTCCAACCATGTTGGTGCCTGCATGCCTCTCTACTTTAGCGCTCGCAAGCTTACGAACAACGAGATTGAAGCAGTCGGGATGTAGGCTTGCTGAAGTAACAAATAGTGTGTCTTTCAGCATTCCGAGGCTGATTTCGATCCGGTACGGTGCATCACTTCTTATCCAGATTGAGCTGCACGCAAAAATATAGAAAAATGGTTAGCACTATGAGTGGTACTTTAAAACAAAATTTGTTCATATGGTAACATTTTCTAGATAATCTAATAGCTACGAGCAGAACGTAATATTTTGATAAACTATAGAGCATGAAAATTTCTCTGTAAGAACAATATTAATTTGCTAGAAATTAAGAGCAGGAAAATTTAGGTAGCAACCATTATACCAAGTTTGCTGGCTGTTTAAAAACAATATTAAATGGTTGTACAATAACTAACGTCATTAAGTTTTTCAACATTTGTACTGCAAATAATACGGTTGATGTTCAACGGCAATACTGCCAAAACATTTAACAAAATTAATTTTGTACTGATGGCCGCAAAAAGTAAGATTTAATCTAAAGAAAAACAAATCAAGCAATATCATACTACTATATCAAACAGAGTCTGATGTGTACGACCTAGCTCTAATGAGATTTCTTTAGAGAAAATAAACATAGAATAGGATAACTTACTCTAGTGTCTGCTCATCATGAACGCCGTTCATAAAGCCGAATATATATTCGAGAGCATCTTCCACGAAATGCTGTGGTGGGGGCAGAAGATGCAGGGGTGCGGGCAAATCCTCCTGGGGGTCGGCCACAACATCGGGGAGCTCGAGGGCAGCCTCGTTGGGGTCGGGGGCAGCGGCATCCAGGGTGACCGGCGCATTGTTTCCAATGATAGGCTCCATGGCTGATCAATACGCGTGAGTGATCGTTCGCTGAGGTGTGTTGGCGATGTCGATGCAGCATATATATAAACGGATATATTTTCAATGCTATTTATTGCCTGCCAAATATATCAAAGCGTTTTTACTGCTTTTTATTGCTTGCCAAATATAACAAATCATGAACGCGGCGTATCAGATATTTCTCCTTTTTTATAGTTGAATATTTTGTTCCTAAGGATTGCCATATTTGTAGTTCAATATCAACGAATCGAAAAAAATCAACCTTTGTATAAAACCAGATATGCCGAATTAAGTACGCGTACAAAAAATACACACTGCCATAATGGCTACACGTAGAGTTAACAAGCAAAAAGAAAACACACTTTAACACAAATGATTATTCTGTGTGAATACATTATTATTCCAAATGTAGATAAAAGGACCGAGGGAAAAGAGCTATTTAACGAGCCGTCTTGAAAATCAAACTCATCTACTGTCCATTTTTCCTGGCTAGCACTGCAGCATTGACGTATGATAGTGTTTCGTCAAGTGTCGTTAAGCAGGCTTCATGGGTATCTACGGAAAAACAATTTGTTAGTACTAATATCATTGTAATACAAAAACGAACAAAAGGCCATAAAAATCAAAATAGCTTATAGAACTTACCTTGAAGATGATGAAGATCATCATCTATGTCGGGGGAGAACAAGAAGGTGCTCTCCCTCATAGTGTCCAGGCACTTATCCCTCCGGTTTAGCTGTATGTACGTGACTGCAATTTTCTCGAATAAATTTTTAGTGCACTGCAAGTGTTTCAAGTGACGACCAGCATGCTCTTGACTTAGGCGTATAAACAGTATCTCCCGTTTGGAATGATAAAGATATGTTGATGGTAGTCAACTATCAAATAACAATAATCATATAAAACCTCAAGTACTGAATGGAGTTTACCGAAAATTCATGATGCCTATCTCAACAAAATGGACATGCCGTCTATATAATGAATCCCACCTATGTTGTACCCTACCAGCATGGACAAGAATACCAAGAACATCTGGAAAAAATTACATCTGGGTGAGACAAAATGTTGAAACGATAAATATGCAAAATCAAACTAATAGATGTTGCACCGGTAATGGTTTTGTCTCGTAGCAAGGATATGGCACCAAGTTGTGGGAAAAAATGTGGACAGATTGTCGATGCAATACTGTGCACCGATGTCCTAGCCATGGTCATAGCATTTAGTTCAATGACGAACTCCATGCATAGATACCAGAAGTGACCATCTAGCATTTCTGTAGGGTTTATCCCAATGCTAGTGAAGTCATATGTTAGCCCGGTCTGCAGATTGTCGTTGAATCGATAAGCTTGGTTGCTGAAGGCAATAGCTTCAATCTTTGTTCCCTATAAACATTTAATAATTCAGATAACAAGACTTTAGAACACATGTGTATATACATTAAAAAAGGTTGATATACTTATTGATAAATAATCTCATACTTCCTGGTCCAGAAGTATGCAACGAAAGTATGGGTTTCCCATTGCATGCACCCTGATATGGGACTTCCACATCACCTTAGCTCGAATGATCCAACATCTGTGATAGATATGTTCCATTTGTACACTTTGAAAATTCAGGTACCTACATAAATAATACAAAATGATGGGATAGACAAACGGTGATGTCAGATAATCGTGCATGAAGATCTGTACACTAACCTGTTCATTGGAGGGATGATGGGATCCTATGGATTCGCCAACACCCTCCTCGAGGGCCTCGAGCTGTAGGATATCACCATGGTCAGGGAGCTAACGGATGAAGTGTTAAAGAAACATAGAGGGGCGCACGGGCATATATAGTCCAAGGGGCCCATAGGCGGGAAAATCAACATTCTTTCAATATTTGCATGTGGCCATCTAGCGGAAAAAATCCTCCAATATCGAAACGATTATAAATAGTAAGTTATGAGAGTTCTTTGGCAACAAAAAATTTATTGCTAAAACATTTTGAATCAATTAATTATTTACAGATATTTGAGATTCTAAATCTGATCAAAATCATGTCAATTATCTCACAAGTATCATTGATTCCGTTTGGCCTGTGAATACGCTATATTTAATATAACATACCGCGGGAATATAATGATGACTTCAGATCTTTAGTTAGAAACGCAATAATTGTATATATCAAAATAATTAAGATGATGGTAATTAAGGTGATAGTGCGTTAAGGTAAGTGTATTCACGCAATTAATATATTACCATTAATTACAAAAATGTAATCAGTTAAAATATGGATTATTTACTCAGTTTTTACTATGCTTTAGTCAAGCAATTAATATATTACCATGTTTTCAGTAATATTTCGTTGATTAAAAATATTACCATTACTTACAAACATGTAATCAATTAAAAAACGATTATTTACTCAGCTTTGATTATACTATATGTTTATTTATAATATTCCAGGATATTTGATTTTAGGAAATGTGATGAGACGTCGTTGTGTTACTTTGCAACTACTATTTTACGGGCATTTTAAAATAGTCACAATTTCGATGGTAGCGTGTATACATATAAGAAAATGAAAAATAACTATTTTTTATGAGAGTTTGCATCAGTTTGTTGATCTCCGTGTATTCATATAAGAAAAAGAAAAATATAGCATGTTAGGCGACAAAACTAAAAGGGAAGATAAAAAACAAATAGTAAAAACCAAGCATGAAACAATATCTGTTCTTTATTCATACTTTCATAGTTTGATTCCAAATCGATTACAATGCAAAATGCTATCAAGCAGCGTTGAAACATATAACATAAAAAGATGTAAAGAATATTGTATAACTCCTCATGATTGCTCTTTTCAAGGATCCGTCTTCTTGTCGCATGCTTGCATGTGCTTCATCACCAAATATTCCAACTGATTGATCTTCTTTATGAGAGTTTGCATGAGCTTGTTGCTCTCCTTGGTTGCCTGCAGAATTTGATCATTTGTAGTAGCCCAATCGTCCCCCAAACCTTCTTTCCTGTCATCTTTCCTAACGGGATAACTACTACTAATAGGCAGGTTAATAGGCTCGACGTGATTATGCATCCTAAGACTTTTTGACTTTCGCGTGTTACCCTCAGCAAAGGGACGCATCGGCGTAGTGCCATCATCATCTTCCAGTACACCGAGATCTTCACTTTCTTCTTCCTGCCAACGAATATCATCAACAGCATCATCGCTGAAGCGAAATGAACTGTTGGATGACGCCATGTGAGAGGAGGATATCTTGACAAGAATTCGTATTACTTTTTCAAGAGAGGTATGGTAAGGTCGCTGGAACGGTTGTTCAATATATAAGCGTTTCTAGGAAGCTCTGATCACGAAATCGGTAAACATATCGACCGATTTGGTCACGATCAATTATTAATTAATGGGATCAATTTTGTGATTCTGTGAGTAGAACCTACTATATGATACAAGACAAAAAAGATAACCTGTCTTAAGATTTCATTTGTGATAAACCGAATAGGATTTTTTTAAAGGAAGCAAATAAAATAGTTAACATGCATGTATTGTTTTAGTGACTAGATATCAGAGATTCGCGAAATATCTGCATATTATTTCACACCAGACGATTATGTTATTAAATAGCTGTTTGTATAGAAAAACGTTTGTTAGTTTTAGACTATCTTCTTTTACATTTTTAGTACAACGTTGTCTTGTTTCAGTATGTTATTTTTAGCATACATAACAAAAAATACAATCTGAAGGTGGAAATATTTCTACGGAAAATTAATTAACTTAGCACACACGATGGATTATGTTTCCAACATTCAGGATGTGGTTATTCGAAATACTAAAATAACAAAGCAACTCATTATTCATAGTTGTGCAAAGTGAATTTTTTAACCAAGAGAGTATATTTTCATGAACATGAATGCTATAAGTGTATTAAATATACAATACAAACGTATCTAATTTAATACATGAACATATCTGAATTACTGAGACAACCAATATTAAAGCTTAGGTTACTTCATATTGTTGTGTTATGACATAATTTTCCATTAATAATCACAAACTTGCTACACCTTATTATGTTTATGCAAAACAACACATCAATCTGACCACCAATGTCTCTACCGATGATATAGTATTGTTGATACTCAAGAAATATAAGGATTAAAGCAATAGCTAATTTTTTTTACCATTGGTTCAATAAATTAACCGTAACTCCATAACAATCAGCCTGTAAGGACTTCCTTGTAAACGATGTTCTTCATGGAGGTAAGCAGTGACACGGTAGGTCTTTTACGCTTTTTAGAATTCTTAGACTGCTTCTGGCCCTTCTCCTTCGGCTTGTCCTTCTCAATGAGGATCTTTATGTTGCTCTTTGCGGTCGCTCGAGACAATGCGACGTAGAGTTGACCATGTGAGAACACTGGATTAGGTAGGTACACACCAACAATCGGGATGGTCTGACCTTGAGCCTTGTTAATCGTCATAGCGAAGCTAAGCCTTATAGGAAACTGCTTCCTCTTAAACTTGAATGGAAACATGTCGTTGTCAGATGGGCACAAAGGTATTCTAGGAAGGAAAACCCTCCTACCTGCGTGTTGTCCAATCACAATTTCTGCGTCAATGGTGTTCCTCTCAAAACCTCTGACAACAAGCCTGGTCCCGTTACACAAACCATTAGCTGGATCAATGTTCCTAAGCAGTATGACAGGGCAGTTCATCTTGAGTTTCAGTGCATGCGGAGGAAGACCATTTGGAGTCAATCCGTTAAGAAACTCAGGAGCATAGTATCCATATGGATCATCCTCCGCACTGTCAAAGCTATGGTAAATTACTTCGTCTCCGTGAAAATGCTCTATCATGCGTGTGTTTATCTTGTCGACGTTGTCATTGGTTGTGGAAAGGATTGCGCGAGATGTCATGTAATTGGAATCAGTCATGTTGTCATCTAGACTCGGAAACACGTGTTCAATCAGCTTCTCTAGGTCATCAGTATTGCATGTAGACGGCAGACAGATGTCATCGGGTAGCAGTATGTTGCCCTGATCGTCAGCTTCCTCGGTGCCATTTCCAATCCTAAGCAAGTAATCTGCAAACCACGTGTCATTATGAGCCCTCATGTTGGTGATGAGTCGAAGTTTCCGCATACACTTCCATAGATGAGAACTCCGGAGGGTTGCATCAACTATCTGGCCACGCGACCCCCTTCTGACAACAGGAAGCACCTGCCTAAAGTCACCGCCAAAGACAACAGTCTTTCCTCCAAAGGGTATGTCATGTGTTCCCATTATGTATGCCTCAACCGCCTGTCGTTTAGTCATCCTGGCCTCATCCCATAGTATCAACGATGCCATCCTTAGTAGATTTGCGGTCCCACTCTGCTTGGCAAAGCTGCACGAGGCTCCATCGTCACAACTCAATGGTATCTTGAACCTAGAATGCGCAGTCCTGCCGCCAGGCATGATAGAAGCGGCGACACCTAAGGTCGCGGTGGCGATAGCAATCTTGCCCTTGCTCCTCAACTTGGCGAGCAACGCCCTATAAAGGAAGGTCTTCCCTGTACCTCCGGGGCCGTCAACAAAGAACACCCCCCAAGACCGAGTTCAACAGCCGCTACTATCTCGTCGTATGCCACCTTCTGCTCAAAGTTTAGTGAAGATGCCAATTTTGTGCCATCTATGTCAAACTCGATGGTTGATTCCTCAATGACCTCTCTCGCCTCTCCCTCAGTTGGGTCAAAGGCATCATCGATGCTTGGAAGAGAAAAATCACTTATGTCTTTACCCATGGACTGCAACATACCCCTGATGTCAAGCAACACCATTTGCCCCACCTCTTTCGGGAACATCCGTGTTCGACGGTAGTCATCAGACATAGGCTCGACGTGTCTATCCCATAAACCTTGCACGTCGCCTGGATCGCAGTGCACCAAGATGGTTGCGAATAGCCTCCTAAGAGAACAAGGCATCGCCCACTGCTCTGCTTTAGTAAGACAGTCGTCGAGCGTGCTGTCTGCCTCGATGAGTCCCAACCTTTCAGCAGCATCTCTAAAGCTATCACAAACCAGGCCGTCCACGGTGAGCAAGTCCTGAAAGGATGTTTTTCCGGTAACATGGTTGAGCATAACACGCAGGTAATATCGCTCCCCCTCAGCAGGATTGGCAGAGACAATACGACCTATTTGGAAACGCTCCACCCGCGGCCTCCAACACTTTGTTTTCCTTTGCCACGTAAAGCTTCCCAGAAAATCTTTGTACAATATTGTCCGAGCCCAAGGGTGTTCCTGGTTAGCCTTGAAATACTCCGTTAATATCGATTTTGATGCATTTTCTGACGCGACAACCTTCTTCAAGTCAGCCTGCGCATTGAATGCAACCCTGTGCATATTCGGGAGATGAAGAGGCAACTGCAAGACAGGAGGGTAATTGGCGCAAAGTGGAAGGCCAAATATCCTCCACATAGCCTTCGGAGGTGTGATCCACCTTGCGTCAACGTATCTCTTGATCTCATCAATGTTACCATTGCTGTCGGGCTGGTCGATGCTGAAAGAAGCCTTATCATGGCCCTTGTAAATGTACTTGTAAAGATATTTGACGGCCTTTATGCTCGAGCAGACCTCAACGTTGATGTGGCAATTGAACATCCGTAGAAGGTATGGGTTATAAGGCACAACCCATCTGTTGTCCAACATCTTCCCTCGGACCTTAGCACTCCTTCCATCATCTCTACGTCGATGAACTGGGTACGAGTCCTTCCCCTGTGCTGTGTTTTCATTGAACGGCCGCGGGTATCAGCACTTGCATCCATTTTCTTGCATGCAAACATTCTTCGGATTGAGAGCACCGCATGGTCCGTGCATCATATGTTTTACCACCATTACATACAATTCTGGATACTTATGCTTGTCTAGGAGCTCGGCGGAAATGAGACGGTCATACTGCTCGGGGACGAGAAGCTTATACGTTGAGTCCATGATCAACACAAAATGTGCGTGTGGGAGGCCTCTTTTTTGAAACTCGACAACATACACATATGCGACAACAACACCCAGGATGTGCTTCTTGAACAACATGTCCTTCATAGCCTCTAGTTTGCCGAAGAACACACGAGCCACAAGATCAGGTCGGTCTTGCATCGTCTGACCAGGCAGCAACTCCTTCGTTATCTCTTCCCATTTAGGATTGCAAGTCATGGTCAAGAAGATGTCTGGCTTCCCGTATGTATGGACAATTGCCATGGCATCCATATGCTTCTTCTTCATGCCGCGGTCGCCACCAGGGTATGTTCCAGGGAGAACTATTCTTACCCCAACAACGCTTGCTCGTGTCTCCCCCGATGTGATCGCATCAACAACTCCTTTATACAAGTCGGCACGAATCTGCGTCTGGTTCTCCCTGTACCACCTCAACCGACAACTTTCAATCTCGACGTACATGTCGACGGCCCATTTCTGCAAGAGGCGTGCTCCACAAAGTATGGGATTAAAGATCGCAGGCCGTGTCTGCAGCATGTAACAGTAGTAGTCTCTGACAGAGACGCACAACCGGCTGTTGCCCTCTGCACATGATTGAGTACTATCCAAATGAGGATATAATCGACAAATAAAATATTATTTGCAGAAAAATGGGAAGCAGACGGCATACCTGCATCCTCATCATCATCGTGGACCAGTTGAGGATTTTCTACAACCTCCCAAAGAACATCACATTTAGGTAGCTTCGGATGCCAACCTAGTTCCCCCCTTGGATAGAATAGTGGATAAGATAAAGGGTCATATGCTCCGGAGGTCACACGTATACTGTGCCTTTCGTTGTTATTACCACAAAGTGTTATCCTCCGGTTAAACCTTTTTGCTATGTCGCTGCCCTCAACCCAAATTGCAGCGACCTCAGATGACAACGGTCTGTTATATCTTCTTTGGTCAAGCCTTTTATCGGTGTTTAGGTCTATCCTGTAATCATCGAGGTTGTCCTTGTGTGCACCCAAACTCCTAAATTGCTGCGAGTACGGGTTTTCTTTGAGTATGTCTACTAACTTTTTCACGACATCCTGGTCTAATTGCTTGGTGGCCGCCTTACGATGAGTGATGGTTGGGTCATCATCATAGAAGTACAACTGCAGATGCTCGGGACGGGAGCTAGGCCCGAACGAATGCACATTGTGGTAGATGGTGCCGTGTGCCCGGAATGCGTACACCCCAGACCTCATGTTTGTGTAGTTCTCATCAAGACTGACGCCAAGGGTTGTGAAGGCGAAATGGTCGTTGAAGAAGCGTATGTTCTCCCGAAAATGTCTAGAGTCTTCATCCATGCTTGACCATAGCCTCATCAGCTCGGGGATTGGTTCCGGTTGTTTAAGCTCGATTTGACCATTGCGACAGCAGAAACCGTCAGTCTCAGACACAAACTTTCTGGCCTGGCAGTGTTTGCAGTTTGTGTCGAGCTTCAGGATGTGTGCGGTGTCTGGGATGTTTGTGTAGACAAAGTCTAATGGATCAACCTTGCTAGGTATAGCAGACGACGCGTTCGCTTCCTCGTCATACTCCGAGGTGTCATTATCGGATCCTACGTGAATTTTTTGAAACATGATGTTCGAAACATTATTAACTAAGAACTATAATTATGATAACGATCGACGAAATATTAGTTTATAGCTTACAATACCTTCCCCGCGAAACATGTAGTACTCGTCATCCATAAAATTGGATGGTGTCGTCTCATCGCCCATGATGCAGTCTCGGAACCCATCAATGTCGTCTGCATTATATCACAGATGATGATGACAATAGACAACGTCATGTCAGATGAGGGTTGAAGGGAATGAGCACAACAATGTGACAATAGATTTATCATACCATTGCTACTGCCAATGGAATTCGGCATGTTCATCGGCGGGTCACCATCAGATGTAACATCTTCAGCGCCCCAAGAGAGGGGTTTTATCTGGGACAAGTTTGCTAGGTCAGGACGTGGGAGTGCGAGGGATTCTTTGCAGGGGGTGTTCTTTTTTGAAGCATATGTTGCCTTTCTTTTAGCACTTAACTCCCCCTTCTCTTTGCTGCATGCCCTCCATTCTCGCGGCGTGTTATTTTTTTCTACAAGATCGATCGTTCCGTCCTCTAGATGTTTCCGATATTTTGCTTGCCTCCGCGCGTTTGATTGCTCTCCTTGATCGGGAGTTAAGCTAGTTCCACACTGCGTACCACTGTGCTTCCTAGGTAGTTGGTTATCATGAATGATATCTGTGCTGATTGTAGTGGTATGAGGCAATACCGCCTCATCTTGTGACACTGACGTATAGGTGGACCTAGTTGGGTCGGCTGGTTATAGAACAACATAAAACGCTAATTAGTACTGATACAAAAGGTACCAGTAGTTTATGTAGGTGATATGAGGTTGTGTTACATGCTTACTTACTAAAAATATGTAGTGAAAAACAGTAGAAATATATATAGTATCAAAAGGTAGCTGAAATAAAAAATCATTCTAACCTGAAACTGTAAGGGCAGGAATGTTATCATCTCTGTGCTTCACGGTAGTTCGCCCTGACGCCTTTTTCTGGCTATTGTTTTCGAGAAGGAGCATAGAGTGAGCTTGCACCCCATTAGTGATATCACCGAGAGCGCTCCGTCGTCTATTTTGCATACCTGATATATGGTTGCAGGTGTCATACTGACGGAATCTCAGATAATAATCATTCTGTTATGAACTCAGGCTGAATATTCAACACACGCCTGGCATGTAATATAGAAATAGTCGTACCCGAGTTGTCAACGGCAGGCACATTTCGATGGAGATGCTTGCCGTCGTGTTTACCATCTACCTTGATTGTTAATGTCAGCATTTTCCTTGTTCTTAAGATAGGTTGCCTGCCTCCGGGCATTTATTAGCTCTTTCTTGTCATCTGGTAATAGATGTATGAAGGTGTGAGAGAACAACATGATGTATAACACATTGTTTTCATTTAAAGCCAAACAACCATACCAGATATTGAATGGTCAGGTTGACTTCCATGTTGTTCATATTCTGCTTCCTCCTCTTTTTTCCTCCGATACGCAGCGCGCCTCTTGGCGTTTAGCTGCTCCCTTTTTTCATGAGACAAGATAACTTTCTTAGATGGTCTGGAGACACTCACGACACATTCTTTAGTCATGTGCTCTGATGTTGAACCGGATTGTGGTAAAACTTGAGGAGTTGCATTAATGTTGACGTGCTTTCCTCCATATATATGAGTCAAATCTATAGCTTCTGGAACAAACCGAAAGCAAAATGATAATGTTCTTAGTATGTTAATGCACAGCTGCAACACAAATTCTATAAGATAGATACGGTTCACAACAAAAGACCTATCTTGTAATACCGTTTGGACTCTGTGCTACAGCTGCGGCCAACTCGCCAGTGAGACAGCTGAGAGACACAAACGTTGATGAGGTTGCCGGAGTGCCCGCTTGATGCAAAAATAACCGACAGTGATCATAACGGGTCAGTTTGGTGCTATCCGAAGAGTAGAGAATACTCATTAAGTTTTACACTAACCTGAGTTCATTTCGGAAGGCCGCGCTACAAATGTGATATCACCATTAGTGGGTTGACGAACAACATAAACTGCGGCTTGTTCAATGATGGACTGATCTGAAATTGGTTCATACAAGTAAATCGACTATTTTATAATAGGTGCAATCAAGGTGTGTGAGTAGTCAAAGCAGGAATGCACATTGTTTTAATTAAAAAACAAACAACTATACCAGGTGTTGACCCGCAAACTTGCTTCTGATGATCAAGTTTCTTTGCTTCCTCCTCTTTCTTCCACCGATAAGTAGCTCGCCTCTTGGCGTTTATCTGCTCCCTTTGTTCATCAGTCAAGATACCTTTTTTACTTTGGTTGGTGGCATTCTCGAAAGATCCTGTAGTCATGTGCTCGGACGTTGGAAGGTTTTGGAATAAAACCTGAGCAGATGACATAGAGTCCAGGTGTATTCCTCCATCATTAGGAGGCACATCAAAACCATCTGGAACAGAACAAAAGCAACATTTGGATTGTTCTTAGACTGTTCCTGACCATCTTGAAACACAACCTCCATAAGCATGCTAAATAACCGAGATTCCCGGGTCTCCCTTTCAATATGTTTTTTGCTCACCTGAGTTTAGATCGGGAGCTTGATTCTCATGATCAAGTTTCTTTGCTGCCTCCTCTAACTTCCGCCGATAAGTAGCTCGCCTCTTGGCGTTTATCTGCTCCCTTTGTTCATCAGTTAAGATACCTTTTTTAGTTTGTTTGGTGACATTGTAGAAAGATCTTGTAGTCATGTGCTTGGACGTTGGAAGGGTTTGGGATATAACTTGAGCAGTTGACATAGTGGACATGTGTATTCCTCCATCATTAGGAGACAGATGGAAATAATCTGTAACAGAACAAAAGCAATATGATATTGTTCTTAGACTGTTTTTCAACATCTGAAACACAACCTCTATAAGCATGAGGAATAACCGAGATTGCCGGGTCTCCTTTTCAATATGTTTTTCGCTCACCTGAGTTCAGATCGGGAGGCTGCTGAACACATGTGATATCACCATCAGTGGGTTGGGAAACAACCAGGTCAGCGGTCTGTTTAGGGAGCATGGCTCATACAAACTACTGAGATTGAAGTGATGAAATTAAGAGAACAAAATGATGAGTACTCTGTCCGCACAACATCATACCTGGACTAAGAGGGCGATTATCAACAACGTTTGTCCCATCCATCTGGTATCCAACAACTTCAGTACCGATTAGTTCATTATGAACAAAAAATGATTGTCCAGACGGTTCAAGTGTCAGCCCATCTGAGTGTCATTCATACAAGTAAGCGAGACCATTTTGATAAATAAATATTATTAAATATAGGTAAATTGACAATCCAAATGTCATAAATGGATCCGCGCATTGGTCTCACAATTATTTGTTGAATCAAAATTATCTGAAACAATGACAATTAAGGAAATCACAGTCAGGATATAGCTTGACATGTAGGATGTTTTTGTAGTCAAAGATTTACCTCTTGTTTCACCCGATGATGTTGTATGTTTCGCAGTTTTGCTTTGTGGATTCCCCATACTCACCTGCAAGAAAAGTCTTCATAATATTAACAAAGGATTATGAACTGTACTTGTTTATCATGCTTAATGATCTTAGTTTGTTTTGTTCCATAATGAAGTTGTCTACCGTCACTCAATTATTTTGTTATCCCCTTCTGTAATCGCCCAGGATCCAACTCCTGGCCTCCGTGTTAGGAGGTTTTATGTTACCAAACAGCTTCTTAATTGTTTGATCTATTTTGTGGTTTCATGCACTTTCATTTGTGACCTTGAGAGAACTTGGATACTATGCTAACTGGACATGATGCTTATTGGCAGTGCAAAGTAACCAGAACAAGCCACAAAACCAAGGTCTCAAAGTAAGTAAAACCAGCAAAATGTTTATGCATTCTCTGTACATCGGTATGATATGCTCATTTACTCACTGTGATTCTGGACTATGAAGCTAATTATGACCTGGTAGTCATCGCAATCAACAGTTGTATCTCTGATACAAACATTCCATACCTTCATTTGCTATTTTTGAAATGCCAAGCCAAATGTAACAGGTTATTTTTTATTGCGGAAATTTAATAATTATAGTGTCCCTTGCATTGCTCCCGGCTTGTGTACCTTAATAATTTGACCAGGCTCGGCTTGGCTTGAGCACAAGTTATTTTCCACTTTTTTTTACTTAGTAACGTTGGTTTCTTAATGTTTTTAGGACTGCCATATATATTCTGTGCACTTTATGGAAAGATATTGAACTAAATAGCAGACACTGTTTGATATAGTCACTGCTATATCTTTCTGGAAACAATTATGTGACTTACTACCGCATCTTGAAATTGTGCCAAATATACACACAATCTGATGAACTGGGATCTTGGTATGTAACCATGATAAGCTAAATTTATGTTTAATGAAGTCACTGTTGCAAATTTCAGAAATTGGGCCTGCCATACCATGCTCCAGGATTTGAAGTTCGTCAGCTTCAAGTATATGCAAGCCAAGTAAGCACAATCAACCAACTCAAATATGCAAATTTATAAGTGATGTTTGGCCTACCATGTTTCAACAAAGATAGTCACAAACGAAAATAAACTATTTTCTTTACATAGGTAAAGAGCAGAAGTAGCAATACTTACAACAAAAGTTGGATCCTGGGGACGTCCAGAAGGGGATCACGGCGTCACATGGCCCAGTCTCCTAAAGCGATCCCACACCAGATCGCCAACTCCTGAGATGTGACTTAAGTATGAATTATTCAGTATATGAATCAATGTGTATGAACTTGCACTACTCTGACTGAAAGAGGAGCAGCGACGGTTGAGACCCAGTTGGTCATAAATGGGTGGCCGTCGTCGGATCGGATTCGTGATCGCCGGCGAACGCTAACCGCGGGATCGCGGCCCCGTGTCCTCGCCGGATCCAACAGATCACCGGCGCCTCCTGCAAGTGCTACGGCCAAAGGATGGATCGGCCGCATCGTGCAAGTGCGTTTGCGATGGGATGGATCCGACGAGGTCTGGGCGTACTGGTGGATCTGGCGTGCGATGTAGCAGCGGCAGAGTCAGATCTGTGTGAACGAGGGATCGATCCCAGTTGTTTTCGATACAATGACGAAAATAAACCGGAGTGCAATGACGAAAAAAACTGGCGGTGGGAGGATGACGAAAATGAACCAGCAAAAATTGACCAGACGACTATTCACCAAGTCATCCATTAGGAGTAGAGATTACATCAATATAAATAAAGAATGAGTTCACAACAGTACCAAAAGTGGTGATTTATTTTCTTATACTAACGGAGCTTATGAGATTTTTTTGTTGAGTTTTGTGTTGTGAAGTTTTCAAGTTTTGGCTAAGGATTTGATGAACTATGGAATAAGGAGTGGCAAGAGCCTAAGCTTGGGGATGCCCAAGGCACCCCAAGGTAATATTCAAGGACAACCAAAAGCCTAAGCTTGGGGATGCCCCGGAAGGCATCCCCTCTTTTGTCTTCGTCTATCATAACTTTACTTGAGGCTATATTTTTATTCACCACATGATATGTGTTTTGCTTGGAGCGTCTTGTATGATTTGAGTCTTTGCTTTTTAGTTTGCCACAATCATCCTTGCTATACACACCTTTTGAGAGAGACACGCATGAGTCATGATTTATTAGAATACTCTATGTGCTTCCCTTATATCTTTTGAGCTAGGCAATTTTTTCTCTAGTGCTTCCCTAATATCTTTTTAGAGCACGACAGTGGTTTTATTTTATAGAAATTGATGAACTCTCACACTTCACTTATATTATTTTGAAAGTCCTTAAAACAACATGGTAATTTGCTTTGGTTATAAATTTAGTCCTAATATGATGGGCATCCAAGAGGGATATAATAAAAACTTTCATATAAAGTGCATTGAATACTATGATAAGTTTGATTCCTTATGATTGTTTTGAGATATGAAGATGGTGATATTAAAGTTATGCTAGTGATTAGTCGAAGCATAACTTTAATATCACATAACAGTTCACCATATGTGCATCACAAGTCGGGATGAGACTCCGGACAAAAAAAGAGGCCAAAAAAATGAGAGAAGGCCCAAATAAAAAATGAGAGAAAAGATAGAAGGGGCAATGCTACTATCCTTTTACCACACTTGTTCTTCAAAGTAGCACCATTATCTTCATGATGGAGTCTCCTATGATATCACTTTCATATACTAGTGGAAATTTTTCATTATAGAATTTGGCTTGTATATTTCAATGATGGGCTTCCTCAAATTGCCCTAGGTCTTCATGAGCAAGCGAGTTGGATGCACACCCACTTAGTTTCTTGTTGAGCTTCCATAAACTTATAGCTCTAGTGCATCTGTTGCATGACAATCCCTACTCACTCACATCGATATCTATTAATGGGCATCCCCATAGCCCGTTGATACGCCTAGTTGATGTGGGACTATCTCCTTCTTTTTGTCTTCTCCACAACCACCGTCTACTTCACCTATAGTGCTATGTCCATGTCTCATGCTCATGTATTGCGTGAAAGTTAAAGAAGTTTGAGAACATCAAAATTATTAAACAATTGCTTGGCTTGTCACCGGGATTGTGCATGATTTAAATATTTTGTGTGATGAAGATGGAGTATAGCCAGACTATATGATTTTGTATGGATAAGCTTTCTTTGGCCATGTTATTTTCAGAAGACATAATTATTTTGTTAGTATGCTTGAAGTATTAATGTTTTTATGCCAATATTAAAATTTTGTTTTGAATCATACGGATCTGAAAATTTATGCCACATTAAAGAGAATTACATGGATAACTATGTTAGGTAGCATTCCACATCAAAAATTCTGTTTTTATCATTTACCTACTCGAGGACGAGCGAGAATTAAGCTTGGGGATGCTTGATACGTATCAAACGTATCTATAATTTTTGGTTGTTCCATGCTATTATATTATCTGTTTTGGATGTTTTATATGCATTAGTATGCTATTTTATATGATTTTTGGGACTAACCTATTAACCTAGAGCCCAGTGCCAATTTCTGTTTTTTTTCTTGTTTTAGAGTTTCACAGAAAAGGAATACCAAACGGAGTCCAAATGGAATAAAACTTTTGCGATGATTTTTCTTGGACCAGAAGACATCCAAAGGACTTGGAGTGCAAGTCAGAGAAGCCACGAGGCGGCCACAAGGATGAAGGGCGCACCTAGGGGGGTAAGGCGCGCGCCCTGCCCTTATGTGCCCCTCGTGACTCCACCGACCTATTTCTTCCGCCAATATATTCTCATATAGCCGAAAACCTACCAGGAGAGCCACGAAATCACTTTTCCACCGCCGCAACCTTCTGTACCCGTGAGATCCCATCTGGGGACCTTTTCTAGCATCCTGCCGGAGGGGGATTAGATCATGGAGGGCTTCTACATCAACACCATTGCCTCTCCGATGAAGCGTGAGTAGTTTACCACAGACCTATGGGTCCATAGCTAGTAGCTAGATGGCATTTTCTCTCTCTTTGATTCTCAATACAAAGTTCTTCTCAATGTTCTTGGAGCCTATTCGATGTAATACTTTTTTCCGGTGTGTTTGCCGAGATCCGATGAATTGTGGATTTATGATTATCTTATCTATGAATATTATTTGAATCTCTTCTTATATGCATGATTTGATATCTTTACAAGTCTCTTCGAACTATCGATTTGGTTTGGCCAACTAGATTGGTTTTTCTTGCAATGGGAGAAGTGCTTAGCTTTGGGTTCAATCTTGCGGTGTCCTTTCCCAGTGACAGTAGGGGTAGCAAGGGTATTGTATTGTTGCCATCGAGGATAAAAAGATGGGGTTTTCATCATATTGCTTGAGTTAATTCTGCTACATCATGTAATCTTAATGCGTTACTCTGTTCTTCATGAACTTAATACTCTAGATGCAGGAAGGAGTCGGTCGATGTGTGGAGTAATAGTAGTAGATGCAGAATTGTTTCGGTCTACTTGACACGGACGTGATGCCTATATTCATGATCATTGCCTTAGATATCGTCATAAGTCTGCGCTTTTCTATCAATTGCTCGGCAGTACTTTGTTCACCCACCATAATATTTTCTATCATGAGAGAAGCCTCTAGTGAAACCTATGGCCCCCGGGTCTACTTTCCATCGTAATCTTCTACTTGCCATCATATAAGTTTCCGATCTACAATTTTAGTTCCCTATTTACTTTCTTTGCAATCTTTTATTTTCCGTTCCATAAATCAAAAATACAAAAAATATTACTTTATCGTTTATCCATCTATATCAAATCTCACTTTGCAAATAACCGTGAAGGGATTTCAACCCCTTTGTCGCGTTGGGTGCAAGTTGGTGTTTGTTTGTGCAGGTATTCGGTGGCTTGTGCGTTGTCTCCTACTGGATTGATACCTTGGTTCTCAAAAGCTGAGTGAAATACTGAAAGGATCGAGAAGAGGTGTCTAGAGGGGGGGGGGAGGGGTGATTAGACCCTCAACAAGTAAAGGTAGCAGTTTTTAAGTTTTTCAAGTTAAGGTTGGAGATTAGCACAAGTTTAAACATTCATAATACATTTCAAGCAAGCATGGCAAGAGTATATGAGCAGCAGAAAGTAAAGCATGCAAGTTGCAAGAAGGTAAAGGGATGGGATTGGAGTGTGCAAATGCAATTGGAGACACGAAGATTTTTGGCGTGGTTCTGATAGGTGGTGCTATCGTACATCCACGTTGGTGGAGACTTCAACCCACGAAGGGTAATGGTTGTGCAAATCCATGGAGGGCTCCACCCATGAAGGGTCCACGAAGAAGCAACCTTGTCTATCCCACCATGGCCATCGCCCACGAAGGACTTGCCTCACTAGGGTAGATCTTCATGAAGTAGGCGATCTCCTTGCCCTTACAAACTCCTTGGTTCAACTCCACAATCTTGAGGCTCCTAAATGACACCTAACCAATCTAGGAGACACCACTCTCCAAAAGGTAATAGATGGTGTGTTGATGATGAACTCCTTGCTCTTGTGCTTCAAATGATAGTCTCCCTGATACGTCTCCAACGTATCTATAATTTTTGATTGTTACATGCTGTTATATTATCAATCTTGGATGTTTTATAATCATTTTATATCATTTTTTGGTCCTAACCTATTGACATAGTGCCAAGTGCGAGTTGCTGTTATGTTTTTTACATCGCAAGAAATCAATAACAAATGGAGTCCAAATGCAAGGAAACTTCACGGAGATTTTTTATGGACCAGAAGGCACCCAATGGGCCAAAGCAGTGCCTGGGGGTGCTTCGAGCGGACCACAACCCACCAGGGCGCGCCAGGAGGCCCAGGAGCGCCGTGGTGGGTTGTGCCCACCTCGGGTGCCTCTTGGACCGCCTCTTTGCTCTATAAATACCTCAATATTCCAGAAACCGTAGGGGAGTCGAGGAAAATCAATTCCGGCCGCTGCAGAGTGAAGAACCACCAGATCCAATCTAGACACCATGATGGAGTTATTTGAGTTTATTTGATCTCTTATATGCATGATTGCTTATAGCCTCATATTTCTTCTCCGATATTTGGGTTTTGTTTGGCCAACTTGATCTATTTATCTTGCAATGGGAAGATGTGCTTTGTAGTGGGTTTGATCTTATGGTGCTTGATCCCAGTGACAGAAGGGGAACCGATACGTATGTATCGTTGCTACTAAGCATAAAATGATGGGGTATATCTCTACATAGATAGATCTCGTCTACATCATGTTATCATTCTTATTGCATTACTCCGTTTCTCCATGAACTTAATACACTAGATGCATTCTGGATAGTGGTCGATGTGTGGAGTAATAGTAGTAGATGCAGGCAGGAGTCGGTCTACTAATCTTGGACATGATGCCTATATAATTATCATTGCCTGGATATCGTCATGATTATTCAAAGTTCTATCAATTTCCCAGTAGTAATTTCTTCACCCACCGTTTGCTATTTTTCTCAAGAGAAGCTAGTAGTGAAACCTAGGGCTCCCGGGTCTCTTTCTCATATTATTTGCCTTTGCAATCTACTTTTCCTTTGCTTTTATTTTCAGATCTATTAAACCAAAAATACAAAAATACCTTGCTGCAAATTATTCTTATTTATTTTATTTGGCGTTCGATCTATCAATCTACTACAATTTATTTCACGTCCGTTTTCCTATCTTGGGGCGCCGCTACCCAAAAGGGATTTGACATCCTGAGGGAGTCATGGATTAGGGGGTCCTCGGACAGCCGGACTATATGCTTATGCCAGACTGTTGGACTATGAAGATACAAGATTGAAGACTTCGTCCCGTGTCCGGGTGGGACTCTCCTTTGCGTGGAAGGCAAACTTGGCAATTCGGATATGTAGATTCCCTTCTATGTAACCGACTCTGTGTAACCCTAGCCCCCTCCGATGTCTATATGAACCGGAGGGTTTAGTCCGTAGGATAAGAACAACAATCATAATCATAGGCTAGCTTCTAGGGTTTAGCCTCTATGATCTCATGGTAGATCAACTCTTGTAATACTCATATCATCAAGATCAATCAAGCAGGAAGTAGGGTATTACCTCCATCAAGAGGGCATGAACCTGGGCAAACATCGTGTCCCCTGCCTCCTGTTACCATTAGCCTTAGACGCACAGTTCGGGACCCCCTACCCGAGATCCGCCAGTTTTGACACCGACATTGGTGCTTTCATTGAGAGTTCCACTGTGTCGTCACCATAAGGCTTGATGGATCCTTCAATCCTCTACAACGATGCGATCCAGGGTGAGGTTTTCCTCCCTGGACAGATCTTCGTATTTGGCGGCTTTGCACTGCGGGCCAACTCGCTTGGCCATCTGGAGCAGATCGATAGCTACGCCCCTTGCCATCAGGTCAGGTTTGGAAGCCTGAACTACACTGCCTACATCCGCGGAGACTTGATCTTTGATGGATTCGAGCCCATGACAGGTGCGCCCTACAGCCGCGATGAGCATGACTTAGATCTGCCATCAGACGGCGATCAGGAGATCACACCTGCAGCCGCCCCGGCTTTAAATCCGGAGCAGATCGTGTCATCCGAGGACAGGTGGATGGACCCCGCCATGGAGGCCACACACTCAGCGGCGATAGAGCCGAACACCGATCTCACTTCCAAGGAGGTCTGTGTCGTCGGACCCTTGGACTCGTCTCCAGCCATAGGCTCCGAACCGTGTACATCCGTGCCCATCGTACCTAACTAGGCGCCAATCATGGAGTTTAGCTCCGCTGATATCTTTCAGCGCTCACCCTTGGGTGACATGCTAAATTCATTAAAGTCTCTCTCCCTATCAGAGGACTCTTGGCCGAACTATGCCTGGCTTGAGTGGGAAGCGGACGATGAAGGAATTCATTGCCCACCCACCACCCACTTAATAGCCACTGTAGATGACTTAACCGACATGCTTAAATTCGACTCTGAAGACATCGATGGTATGGACGACGATGCCGGAGACGAACAAGAACCACCGCCCACAGGACGCTAGACAGCCACCTCATCGTATGACATATACATGGTGGACGCACCCAGTGAAAACAATGGCGAGGATCAAAAGGATGCAATGGAGGATAATACTCCTGAGAAGCAGCCAAAGCACCGATGTCAGTGGCGCCGCTCTAAACCCCGCCATACCAAAAACATCGATACCGGCTCAAGAAAGAATAACACCCCGGACAACACCGAAAATGATGTAAACCCCGATGAGCCAGTGATGGAGCAGTACGAGCAAGGGGACGGCGAACATAGTCCAAGGCCGCTGTCCGATCACAGCGATGCCAACGACAAAGCTTATAAACCTGTCCCCGAAGAGGAGAACAGTCCGGATGACGATGCACGCATCCTCCTAGAAAAACAATTTGAACAAGAGCACCTCCATAAGAGGCTTATTGCCACTATGAGGAGCTTAAAGAAGCAGAAGCAACGGCTTAAAGCCGCGCATGATACACTCAACCAAAGATGGAATGAAGTGCTCGACACTGAGGAAAAATATGGCGGTGATCGCCAAACAAAGAGTTATCCAAAACGCAAGCTGCTTCCTGAATTCGACGATGAGGCTATCACGCCCATATCGCCAAAAAACAATACAGCCAATCTGCTAGACCGACCACCCCATGGCGGAGACAGAGCGGCTAATAACTCCACACATAAAACAGCACACCCTCCCAATAAAGGAAAGGAGGTCGCAGGCGTCGGTGTCAAAACTGGCGGATCTCGGGTAGGGGGTCCCAAACTGTGCATCTAAGGCTAATGGTAACAGGAGGCGGGGGACACGATGTTTACCCAGGTTCGGGCCCTCTTATGGAGGTAATACCCTACTTCCTGCTTGATTGATCTTGATGATATGAGTATTACAAGAGTTGATCTACCACGAGATCGTAGAGGCTAACCCTAGAAGCTAGCCTATGATTATGATTGTTGTTGTCCTACGGACTAAACCCTCCAATTTATATAGGCACCAGAGGGGGTTAGGGTTACATTAGGCCGGTTACAGAGAAGGGAATCTACATATCCGAATCGCCAAGCTTGCCTTCCATGCAAAGGAGAGTCCCTCCCGGACACGGGACGAAGTCTTCAAACTTGTATCTTCATAGTCCAACAGTCCGGCATAAGCATATAGTCCGGCTGTCCGAGGACCCCCTAATCCAGGACTCCCTCGGTAGGCAAGTACGAGGAACACGACTTATGTGAGCACCTGGACAAAAGAGCCGGCATAACCAGGTCCATCTACGGATCTAGGAAACATGTCCCTATGCAGGACCACGGCCACAAAACCGATTATACTGATCGACCACCAGTTCGGAATCAACACCAAACACTACAGTCATCGGACCCATGCCACGACACAGTCAAGTAAAGGGGTGTCGGACACCCCCTGTGTTTCACCGATGAGGTGCTGGATCATGAATTTTCAGAGGGATTTAAACCCGTAAACATCGAGGCATATGATGAAATGACAGACCCTGCAGTCTGAATTGAGGACTTTATTCTTCACATCCATATGGCTCGCGGAGATGATCTCCATGCCATCAAATACCTGCCCCTCAAGTTGAAAGGACTAGCTCGGCACTAGTTGAAACGCCTCCCCGAATATTCCATTGGAAACTGGGAGGAACTCAAGGATGCTTTCAGGGCTAATTTTCAAGGGAACTATGTTCGACCTCCGAATGCAGACGATTTGAGTCACATAATCCAACAACCCGGAGAGTCAGCGCGTAAGCTTTAGAACAAATTTATCACCAAGAAGAACCAAATCATCGACTGTCCGGATGCCGAAGCCCTAGCAGCTTTCAAACATAGTATCCGGGATGAATGGCTTGCCAGACACATCGGCCAAGAAAAGCCAAGGACGATGGCAGCCCTGACAACTCTCCGGGCGGGCGAAGATAGTTGGCTGGCCCGCAGCAGCACCAGCGATCTGGGCACATCCGAAATCAGGGATGGCAACGGAAAACCACGAGGCAACAAAAACAAACGTCGAAATAATGAAGACAACCCAAACAATACAATGGTAAACGCTGGATTCAGGGGCTCTCGACCCGGTCAAAGTAAAAAACCATTTAAAGGCAATAGAGATGGTTTGTCCAACCTAAATAAAATTCTAGACAGGTCTTGTCAGATTCATGGCACCCCCGAGAAACCTGCAAATCACACCAACAGAGAATGCTGGGTCTTCAAGTAGGCTGGCAAGTTAAACACCGAACACAAAGGAAATGAGCCGCCAAGTGAAGATGAGGACGAATCTCGCCAGCCGAACACTGGGGGACAGAAATTTTTTCCACCGGAGGTCAAAACAGTGAACATGATTTACGTCACACACATCCCAAAGTGGGAGCACAAGCGCCCACTCCGAGACGTATATGCTGTAGATCCTGTCGCCCCCAAATTCAACCTATGGTCGGCCTGACCGATCACTTCGATCGCAGGGATCATCCGACTAGTATCCGTCACAGGGGTTCGGCTGCTTTGGTGCTCGACTCAATAATCGACGGAGACCACCTTACTCGAGTCCTCATGGACGGCGGCAGTAGTCTCAATTTGATATATCAGGACACTGTCCGCAAGATGGGGATAGACCCGTCGAGAATCAACCAAAGCAATACTACCTTTAAAGGAGTAATACCAGGCGTAGAGGCCCGCTACACGGGCTCTCTAAAGTTGGAAGTTGTATTTGGTTCTCCCAACAACTTTCGAAGCGAAGAACTAATCTTCGACATTGCTCCATTCCGAAGTGGCTATCACGCACTACTCGGAAGAACGGCCTTCGCCCGTTTCAATGCCGTCCTGCACTACGCTTATATCAAACTCAAGATGCCCGATCCACGTGGCGTCATTACAATAAGCGGAAACACGGAGCGCTCTCTTCGTACGGAAGAATATGTGGCGGCTCTAGCAGCCGAACCACATAATGGCCTTTCCAATCCGAGCAACTCATCGGTCTTCAAGACCACGAACACAGCTAGACGTGTCCGGCGCACACCTAGGTGTAGCGGCTCAGATAAACCTGAGCTCGATCAGCGGTTACGCCCCCATAACAATAGCGAACATTAAGACTGTACGGGTCTACACGTATACACATCAATATACAATCAAAATCCCCTGTTTGGCGCGGGGGGCTACCCGCATGTAAAAGGTCTATAGTTCGGCTTGACCCTATTTGCACTCCAGAAAATGAATTTTCGCGGTTTATTAGAATAAACCAACTCCATGCACGGTCACACCAGATTCTTCTACCTGGGTTTTTCTTTTTTGCAGATGACCATCGTGCTACACTGTTCAAGGATACGGCACAACAGAGACAAAGGCACGGACGTGCAGCAGGGCCCTGTTCAAAGGTTACTTTTTTAGATTAAGACCCTGTGTAAACTTTTTTATTGTCTTTTTTTGCCTCATACCCTCCTGGCATTTAAAATGACCGAGAGGGATACCAGCGTTATTGGCAAACTTATTATTCGCCACAGTAAAATAAAAGTTACAGAGGCAGCAACCAGTGTGTTTTTGAGATCTATGCTCTCACGACAGGCGCTCCTTCGTCATGCCGGATCGAAGCACGTACCTTGAAATTCAGGGCTCATTATCAAGGGCTGTATTCAGCCCAGTATATGTTGTAAAGTCCGAATACCTTCGGGAGTGTTCGGTGTCGTGAGTTTGGCCTTATATGCATCAGCTCCGAATCATGTCTTTGGTCAAATGTTGGGTTTGCCCGACTCCTGGGTTTTGCTACCTTACGTTCCATTTTACCGGCTAAGGCGGCCAAAGGAGAACTACTGCGATTGTGCCCTGGTTCACCCGGATGAGCACCTCAGTAGAGAAAGCCGAAAACTGACTTTCATGATATAGCGAGAGCTGGTCAACCACTCAACGACTTAGCGGAATCTTTGCGATTCCTCCTCCTTAACGAAGGACCGGTTTCCCGGTCACGTATGTAAACGCACCGTATTCGGATAAACGCGGGCATACCAGGGGCTATATAGTAGCCCCACCGTCAAACTCCTATGGCTAAGTAAAAGTGTTAAAGCTATATAGTCCAATTGCCTCGTTCCCCGCACTATCACCTCCTTAATGGACCAAGACGTTGGATCAAGTGTGATTACGTGCTTTTCCTAACACCCCTGTGTTATACATGAGGGGGCTGAAGCCGACGACTGCAAACTTTCAGGTTATATACATATATACATAAAACGGCCGCACAGGAGGCACTATAGTACTTCATGGGCAAAAGTATAAATATAGCCTTTATTATCAAAAGCATTGTTCTTACAATCAAAATACATGTCACTCGAACATGGTATTCTTTGAGCACTGAGCCTCTATTAAACGGGCACCTTCTAAGACTTCTTCAAAATAGTGCTCAGGCGAGTCCTGGCCCCCGGGCGGACCCCTGGTTACAATATCGGTGGCCTCCATCTTCGCCCAATATGTCTTAACATGGGCAAGAGCCAGCCGTGCATCCTCTATGCACGCCGACCTCTTGACAACGTCGATATGCGGCACAGCATGAAGAAATCGTTGCACCAACCCAAAATAACCATCCGGACTTGGTTCCTTCGGCCATAGGTGATCCACGACAGCCCTCATGGCAAGCCCAGATAATCTATGGAGCTCGGCCCATTCAGCCATTTGCTTGTTCAACAGCAGCGGACGCCTCGGAGTACTGAACTGTGACCAGAATAACCTTTCCGTTTCATGATCATCTTGATCTCGGAAATACTGTGTTGCATCGGCAACACTCTTTGACAAATCCAAGTATGCGTCGGGAGAGCTCCACAATTGATCAAGATGGGCATACTTTGGATCGCCGAATTTAGTTCGCAGTAAAAAGGGATTCCCAGCCACGATCTCACCGGCTTGCCAGAGCTCCTCCTGAGCCGCTCTGATCTCAGAGCGAGTTTCCTTTGCTGCTTGCAAGGCCTTCTCAAGGTCAGCCGTTTTTACTTGATTCTCTTTTTTGAGAAGCTCATATCGGCTAGCGCCTCCTGTAGCTCCAGGGCCATCTTGGCCATTCTATCCTCACTCCAATGATGGGCAGCCTGTTCGGCTTTCAATTCACTAGCTGCCTTCTCGGCAACCGCATTGCTTCTCCTGGCTTGCTCCTTGGCCTGGGCAAGCTTAGCCCGAAGGGTCTCCACGGCGGCAGCACCATCTGCAGTCAAGGCATATTTTAAATCCCAGCATCATGCTCTCATTAATATTTGCTGCCGCCCAAATATACATACCTTGTGCCTCGTCAAGCCGCTTGTTGACAAGCGTGATGTTTTCATCCGCCAAATCAAGTTGCTGCTTCAGTTCGGCAAATTCAGCAGCCCGAGTAGCAGCCGGGGCTGCAGCAGCTTGTGTACGAAATTGGCAAAATCATTACCTGAGATTATTTCCATTTTCATCCTCTGATCGCCCTGTTTTGGTGGCAACCAGAGTCTCAGGGGCTACTATCTATACACAGTGCACTTTGCGTTTACGGTACAATCAAAAATATATTATATTACGTACCTCAAAACCTCTTAGCAGGCTCGTGAAAGCTTCATTCAACCCGCTTTTTGCGGATGAAATCCTCTCAACCACCGTACCCATTAAGGTACGATGTGCCTTTGAGATGGGCGCTTGCCACAGAAGGCCTGTCAACGTGTCCGGCTGCATGTCGGATAGTCCGGGGCTTTTTCTGTTGGTCTCTCTAGGAGCCGAACCCCCCGGACATCGGGCGACCGAAGAGTTACCTTCTGGCCTTTGCGGATCGGGAGAGATCCTCCGGGACGACACCTCAGGGTCGTCCTCCTTATGAGGCGGAGAAGTAGGAGGAGGCGTTTTGCTCTCCATCATCTCCGGAAGAAGATCCCTCGAGGATGAAGATTGTTGAGGGAGGCTATCGGCCAAACTACAAAACATACGTCTCGATTGTTATTCTCAAGAAGAGAACGGGGTATGCTTACTAAGTATCTTTGTTTACTTACGACTCGGTTGACGGCTGGCCCCCTTGTGGGCACTGTGCGGTAAGGTTACCCTCCGGGGCAGGGCCCCCTGATGCAGATTTCTTCCCTCGTTTGGAGACCTCTGCTTCCAAATCGTTGGGGTTGGTCCTTTTCTTCCCATGGGGAGAAGGGATGCTAGAACCCCCTCCCCGTTCACCCTCTAACACAAGGGTACTAATTTACCCGGTTAGGATGCGTAACGTACCTCCAGTATGAAGTCCGCTTTTGGCTTCCTCATTCCTCTCCTTGTCCTTCCCTGATGGCAGTTGATAAGGTGCGCAAGCCAGCATCCTGGTTAGTACAGAATCCGGTGAATCTATGGGAAGAGGGGTCGAACACCTGATCCTCTCCGCCTTTCTTATCCAGTCCTGGCCAAGGGTGCGTTTTCATAATAATGTTGTGACGAATATAATGACAACATGGTCGGTCATGGAGTTACTTACTTGGGTATCTGGACGGTTGCAGTTGAGGCCCGCATCCTCTGATGTGTCCGGACACTTTATCATGATCCGAAGAATAATCGATACATCCCTTCGAGCATCACACCGAAGAAGTGTTGAATGCTTCGCGGTCCTTCCGGGTTGAACTCCCACATGCGGAGAGATCAACGTTGGCATGGCATGACCCGATGAACTAGCATTACTTGAATTACTTTGACAAGACTAATATCCTTCTTGAGGAGATCCCGAATGCGGCTTTGCAATATAGGCACGTCATTCACCGGTCTCCAGTCCAGCCCCTTGTTGACCCATGATACAAGCTGTGGCGGAGGGGCGGAGCGGAAGGCCGGGGTGACCGCCCACTTCCTCCCCTGAGGCGCGATGATGTAAAACCACTCCCGTTGCCATAGGTCAGAAACTTCCGGGAAAGAGCCATTTAGCCATAAAGCATCGATGCCCTTGCTTATTATAGCGCCTCCGCACTCTGCGTGTCGCCCGTCGATCATCTTCGGCTTCACATTGAAGGTCTTGAGCCATAAGCCGAAGTGTGGGGTAATGCGGAGGAAGGCCTCACACATAACGATAAACGTTGAGATGTGGAAGTAGGAATCGGGAGCTAGATCATGAAAATCTAGCCCATAATAGAACATGAGCCCTCTAACAAAGGGATGAATACCGAAGCCTAGCCCTCGGAGGAAGTGGGAAATGAATACGACACTCTCGTTGGGTTCAGGAGTAGGGATAACCTGCCCTTGAGCAGAAAGCCTGTGAAGGATTTCGGCGGTCAGATACCTAGCCTCCCTAAGCTTTTTGATGTCCTCCTCTGTGATGGACGAGGCCATCCACCGGCCTTGAAGGTTGGATCCGGACATGGTTGAAGGTCCGGAGCGCTTGGAGTGAACCTTGGGTGTTGGAACTCGAGGTAGGGGAAGGGAATGATCGAGCGTGGAAAGAAAAGGACAGGTCTTGACCTGTTTATAAAGGGGATGAATATCAAGCGTCCTCCGCACGGCCATTTGGAACTTGCCTAATTCAAGGAGTAATACTAATGGAACGGTTGGGTTACCCATGCCGATATTGATGAGAATCCCGTGATAAGGGGACACGATCTCTGCTTCGACAAGATGTGCCAATAAAACCGCCTTGGAGGACGTGTAGTGGCAGGTTGGAAAAACAGTTTGAATAAAATAACCGGGCCGCGGCGTGATGTCACGCTATGAAAAATTGTCAACAGATTAGACTCGTGAAATATCATACTCTCTACGGTGGTATGTGGAATTTGTTTTGCAGAGCTGGACACGATTCTTGTGTTCAAAATCTACTTTGGAGTATTCAGAGAAGGAACCCGCCTTGCAATGACAAAGACAATCTGCGCGCCGGACTCATCGTCATTGAAGCCTGGTTCACGGGCTACCGAGGGAGTCCTGGATTAGGGGGTCCTCGGACAGCCGGACTATATGCTTATGTCGGACTGCTGGACTATGAAGATACAAGATTGAAGACTTCGTCCCGTGTCCGGGTGGGACTCTCCTTTGAGTGGAAGGCAAGCTTGGAAATTCGGATATGTAGATTCCCTTCTCTGTAATCGACTCTGTGTAACCCTAGCCCCTCTAGTGTCTATATGAACCGGAGGGTTTAGTCCACAGGACAAGAACAACAATCATAATCATAGGCTAGCTTCTAGGGTTTAGCCTCTACGCTCTCGTGGTAGATCAACTCTTGTAATACTCATATCATCAAGATCAATCAAGCAGGAAGTAGGGTATTACCTCCATCGAGAGGGCCTGAACCTGGGTAAACATCGTGTCCCCCGCCTCCTGTTACCATTAGCCTTAGACGCACAGTTCGGGACCCCCTACCAGAGATCCGCCGGTTTTGACACCGACCCAACCCCTCTTATACGTCGAGTTGCGAGTATTTGTTATTTTTGTGCAGGGGCTGTTTACGCTGTGTTGCTTGGTTCTCCTACTGGTTCGATAACCTTGGTCTCATAACTGAGGGAAATACCTACCCCAGTTGTGCTGCATCATCCCTTTCTCTTTGGGGAAATACCGATGTAGCTTCAAGCCGCATCAAAAGGAATTTCTGGCGCCGTTGCCGGGGAGGATCTTCAACATATACTAGGTTCCTAGTCACAAGTCTCATCTCCTCGCAATTTACATTATTTGCCATTTGCCTCTTGTTTTCCTATCCCCCACTTCACAAAAAATTTGCCGTTTTATTCGCCCCTCTTTTTCGTTCGTCGTTTTCTTGCCGGATCTGTTTTTGAGTGCTATGTTGTTGCGTAGTCATCATGACTCGAGAGAACACCAAGTTGTGTGATTTCTCAAATACCAACAACAACGATTTTATTGGCACTCCGATTGCTCCTCCCACCACTAGTGCGGAGTCTTGTGATATTAATAATGCTTTGTTGAATCTTGTTATGAAAGATCTTTTCCGGTACTCCTAATGAGGATGCCGCGTCCCATCTTAATACCTTCGTCAAATTATGCGATATGCAAAAGAAAAAAGATATGGACAATGATCTTGTGAATATGAATTTATTTCCGTTTTCTTTGCGTGATTTTGCAAAAAAAAATTGGGTTTCTTCTTTGCCTCGCAATAGTATCGATTCTTGGAATAAGTGCAAAGATGATTTTATCACTAAGTATTTTGCGCCTGCAAAAATTATTTCCCTTAGAACCCAGATCATGAATTTCAAGAAACTTGAACATGAGCATGTTGCACAATATTGGGAAAGGATGAAAATGATGCTAAGGAATTGCCCAACTCATGGGTTAAATCTTTGGACGATCATACACTTTTTTATGCGGGATTGAAATTTTTTTCTCGTAATTATTTAGATTCTGCCGTGGGTGGTACTTTTATGGAAATTACTTTGGGTGAAGCCACCAAATTTCTTGATAATATTATGACAAATTATTCACAATGGCATACCGAAAGAGCTCCTACTAGTAAAAAAGTTAATTCGGTTGAAGAAATTTCTTCTTTGAGTGAAAATTTTGATGCTCTTATGAAATTGGTTGCTAGTAAAAGTGCTCCTATTGATTTCAATGATATGCCTTTGTCTACTTTTATTGATCGAAATAGTGATGCCGTAGATGTGAATTTTATCTCTCGAAACAATTTCGACAACAATGCTTATAGAGGTAATTTTAATCCTAGGCCTTTTCCTAGTAATTCCTCTAATAATTATGGCAATTCCTGTGGAAAATCTTATAATAATAATAGGAACACCTCTGATATTGAGAATAGTATTAAAGAATTTATCAACACGCAAAAAGTTTTCAACACTACTATAGGAGAAGAGTTGAATAAGATTGATGATTTGTCTAGAGGTGTTGATAGAATTTCTCATGATGTGGAAAATCTCAAGATGAAAATTTTGGTGCCTAAAGTTGAGGAATCAATTAAAGCTCTTTATGTTCCTATGGATGAAAGTAAGAAAAGAACCGCTATGCTTAGAGCTAGAAGAGAATTTTTAGAAAAATATTTTCTAGTGATTGCTTTCACAAAAGTGATGAAAATCTTAAAATGATTGGTGTTTCTTATATTGATTCCTTGTTTAGTAAAATTAAGATTGATGAAGAAGGGACTTGAGAAGAGTAAACTTTAGCTAGAAGGCGTCCCTATAATTCGGAGGGTGAAAATCTTGTTGAGAAAATTGATAAAAGTGGGTTTGAAGAGGTCGAGACTTCAACTAGTGATGTGCCCACTCTTTTGGATTACGAAGACTTTAATTATGATAGTTGCTATTTGATTGATTGTATTTCTTTGTTGCAATCCATGATAAGTTCACCCTAGGCCTATGAACAAAATAAAGCTTTTACTAAACATATAATTGATGCTATGATGAAAGCTTTTGACGAAAAATTGGAATTAGAAGTTTCAATTCCTATAAAATGACATGATGAGTGGGAACCTACTATCAAAATTAAGATTAAAATTATGATTGTTTTTCTTTATGTGACTTGGGTGCTAGTGTTTCTACAATTCCAAAATCTTTATGTGATGTGCTTGGTCTTACCGATATTGAAGAATGTTCTTTAAATTTGCACTTGACAGACTCTACTATTAAAAAGCCTATGGGAATAATTAATGATGTTCTTATTCTTTCAAATAGGAATTATGTGCCCATAGATTTTATTGTTCTTGATATTGATTGCAATCCGTCTTGTCCAATTATTCTTGGTAGACCGTTTTTACGCACTATCGGTGCCATGATTGATATGAAAGAAGGCAATATAGAATTTCAATTTCCACTAAGGGATGGAATGGAACACTTCCCTAGAACAAGAATTAGGCCACCATATGAATCAATCATGAGGGCATCTTATGGATCTCGAAACAAAGATGACAAAACTTAGATCCTTGCTTTATGCCTAGCTAAGGGCGTAAAACTATAGCACTTGTTGGGAGGCAACCTAATGAATAAAATTTATTTTTGCTTTTTGCTTTATGTTATTGAGTGTTTGCACAATTGTTCTACTGTTATGATTGTGTTTTTTGTGTTTTAATTAGTGTTTCTGCCAAGCAAAGCCTTTAGGATCTTCTTGGGTAATAGTTGTTCGATCTTGCTGAAAAAAGAAACTTATGCACTCACAAAAATAATTTTCATAAATCACATAAATGTGATTTTGCCCTGATTCTTTTTCAGAAGATTAATATACAAATTTCTCAGGTCGTCCTAATTTTTCAGAATTTTTGGAGTTTCAAAAGTATTCGAAATATCCAGATTGCTATAGACTGTTCTGTTTTTGACAGATTCTGTTTTTTTTTTTGCATTGTGTGCTTGTCTTGATAGCTCTATGGTTTTCTTTGATGAGTTTTGGCCATATAAAAGTTGGAATACAGTAGATATAATGCAAGAACAAAATATTAATTGGTTTGCTATAGTACTTATAGTAGTGATTTGCTTTCTTATACTAACGGATCTCACGAAGGTTTTGTTGAGTTTTGTGTGATTGAAGTTTTCAAGTTTTGGGTTATCTTACGATGGATGAAGGAATAAGGAGTAAGAAGAGCCTAAGCTTGGGGATGCCCCATCATCCCAAGCTATTATCCAAAAGAGAGCAAGCAACTAAGCTTGGGGATGCCCCGAGTGGCATCCCCTCTTTCTTCTAATGACCATCGGTATTTTACCCGAAGCTATATTTTTATTCGTCACATACTATGTGTTTTGCTTGGATCGTCTTGTATGATAAGAGTCTTTTCTTGTTTTATTTTGTGTTTTTAGTCTTGATTCCTTGCTGGATACACCTATTTGAGAGCGCCAAAATTATGTCATGACTTGTTAGAATTGCTCTCTGTGCTTCATTTAAATTTTTATGAGCTATGGAGTTCCTCTAGTGCTTCACTTATATCTTTTTGAGCACGGTGTGCTTTAATATTTTTGAAGAAATGCTCTCTTGCTTCACTTAGATTTATTTGAGAGTTAGTAAACTTTTCAAGAAACTCTCTTTTGCTTCATTTAAACTAATTTGAGAGAAAGAAATATTATGCTCATGATCTTCACTTATATTTGTTTGAGCTTATCAAAAGCAACATATGAAAATTAGTTCCAAAGTGATAGATATCCAAGAAGGATATAATAAAAAAATTCATGAAGATCGGACAAAATAAACTTGATTCTTTGTAATAGTTTTGAGATATGATGATGTGATATGTGAGTCATGTTAATGAGTAATTATGCTTTAGTAAGAATATTGGTGTTAAGGTTTGTGATTCCCTATGCAAGCATGAAAGTCAATAATTATGCAATGAAATTATATCCTACTTGTGGTGTATTATTCGGTGTTAATTATGCTTAATGCTCACTTATGAGATTATTCTTTTCTTGGTTGGTCGCTTCTCAATCTTTTGCTAGCCTTCATTTTGCACTAAGTATGATCACTACTTGTGCATCCACAAACCTTTAAACCAGTTTTGCCACATGACTCCACTATACCTACCTATATGCGGTATTCTTTTGCCGTTCTAAGAAAATTTTTATGTGTCATATCTAATTTTCAAAATGAACTTATCTTTTGTGTGCTTGTATCGCCAACAAGGCGGTGAGGGGTGGCTAATATTTTCCATGCTAGATATGTTATTCTCACGATGAGTGTTTATTCACTTCTCATTGCATGAGAGTAAGGCAAAGGTATTAGGGATGCCCAGTCCCGAAATGAAAAATGAATTTACTTTATGTTGTCAAATAAAAAATTCCTGGGAAAGTATTGGTATGGAGGGCAACCGTGGATACGGCTAGCCATGGAAAGTGAAAGTATGGTTGAAAAAGGAATAAACTTTATTTTCTGTTTGGGAACCGCCTATGATATATCTAGCATGGAAAGTGTTGGGAGCTCTAAGTCGTTTTCGTTGGTGGGAAAAGTATGCCTCTCAAAATGTTTTTATCTCTCAATTTTCGCTTTGAGCTCTGGCATCTCTACAAATCCCTACTTCCCTCTGCGAAGGGCCTTTCTTTTTTACTTTATGCAATTTCTATTTTGAATTTGAGTCTCCATCTTCTCTTATAAAATCACCAACTATTCTGAAATCCAGAGTTTGAACCGCCGCCACCATGAAAACCTGGACCTGAACCGCCCGATGGACCCTGATCATACCGGAAAAGATCAGAGTTTTTGAACTCCTTCATAATATGACAATCTTTCCAAAGATGTGTTGCTGGAACCTCCTTGGTCCCATGCTTTGGGCAGGGCTGGTTTAATAAACGCTCCAGATTCATTCCACCACCACGCTGGGGCGGTTTACCCTTACGACGCTGCACATTAGCGTTAGCCACAAAATCTGAATTATCCGCTTTGCGCTTGCCATTATTCCCATGGCCTCCTTGGTTGTGCTGTTGTCCCTTTGCATTGTTGTTCTTCTTTCCCTTCTCCGGTTTCTCCTCATCAGAATCGGGATCCTTGGTATTATCAGAATCGGCATATTTGACCAAGGCGGCTATAAGGGTGCCCATATCATTGCAGTGGCGCTTGAGCCGTCCCAACTTCATCTTTAGTGACTTAAACCGGCAATTACGTTCCAGAGTGATGATTGCTTAACCAACATTAATCCGGTCTGATGAATGCAAAACTTCTGAAACTCGGTGCACCCAATGAGTTGTTGACTCGTTCTCCCCTTGAACACATGCATCTAGATCCACAATGGACATAGGTTGTTTACATGTGTCTTTGAAATTGGCTATAAACCGGGCCTTCAACTGGTCCCATGACTCGACGGAGTTAGCTGGTAAGTTCTTCAACCATGTACGGGTTGTTCCCTCCAACATCATCGTGAAGTACTTTGCACAAGCCGCTTCATCCAGGTCCAGCATCTCCATTGCCATCTCATAACTTTCCACCCATGCCTCGGGCGGTTGATCAGCGGTGTAATTAGGCACCTTACGTGGACCCTTGAAATCTTTAGGCAGCCGCACATTACGGGGAGACGGAATGAGACACGGTACTCCCCAGGAACTGAAGGCAAGCCCGGTGCCTCGGTCTACTGATGCCGCTGGCTGAACCGGGGCGGGTTGATGGCGACCTGTATACTGTGCTGCTAAAGCGGCCTCCCTTCGTGCTCTGCCATTATCCACCACGTCCTGAGCGTTCACCTCACAATGTGCCGGATTGGGTCCTTGAGGGACAATACGGCGTCGCGCACTGCTGGACACATCCGGTTCATCTATATGCCTGTTATAGCTTTTGCTCGGACGTGGGGTCGTATGAATCTTGTCTCGGCTATACGAGTAAGCTTGCTGCTGCGTCATAGCCGTTTGAAGAAGATCCCTGGCCCGTTGTGTCTCCACCGCCGCTGGCAATTCACCCTCTTTCAGAATAGCTACCAGCCGGGATGCTGCTGCTATCATATTGTCCAAAGGGGTAGAGAAGTGACCCGGCGGGGGTGTGGTATACCGTGGCGAGTTGTCCATTCATCGAGGTGGACCCATCACCTGAGGTTGATCCGGTGCTCCGGTCCTTGGCACAATAGTCCGGTTCACTGCTGCCGGATTGCTAGTCCCTGCTCCTGGTGTATCAAGGAGATTCATCGCATTGTAATCCGCCGGCAAGCGAGATTGATGTCTCCTCCTGAATACTTGATTCGAAGCATTCTGATCCATCAAAAGTCGATAATTCTCGGCTTGAATCCTCTGCGCCTGGGCATCTAAAGCGGCCCGTTCCTCAGCCATCCTGATCTCCTCAGCCGCCAAGTCCTCTTTGGCTTGAGTTATCTGATCCTTTAGCTTCGCAACGTCCGCATTGTGCTGATCCTGCGTCGCCGGGGTAACTACTGTGGTTAACAAGGTCGCCCAGGCATCCATCAAACCGGAGAGAACTTGAGCCAGCCGCCGCACGGAGCCTCCTGCCCCTGCTACCAGTCCGGATGCGGCCGCAGTAGAATTTTGCAAAGTTGGCTGTGTTTTGGCCATGAAGATTCCGATTCAGTTCGGCGGTTCAAGAAATTCTGGAATACTAGTGCCATCGGAATACCCTTCAAACACACCGTCATGAACTCGGTACAGGGATTCAGTTTCACCAGCGGATGATTCACTGTCGGAATAAGCGACCGTATCACCTTCAGACATCGGTTCAGACCCGATCCCATGGACACATCCCACGAACGCACGCTTCATGGCGGGCTGAATCCGAGCAGGGCTTGCATGCTGAGCCGTCTCGACGAGGTCGGTGCAGATGTCCGGCTCAGGGCCCGGTTCGCCGATCTTGCCAATGAAAACGTGAATTCCGCCAAAGGGGACCCAGTACCCGTACTCAATTAAGTCGGCCTCGGGGCCCCATCCTGCATCGTCCATGTAGAGCTTGCCGCAATGACTCTTGGTCATCCGGCCGACAGCATACCCTTTGAGTCCTTCAAAATTTCCCTTCAAGAACTCGAAACCATCATGCGATAGCCCCACGGTGGGCGCCAACTATCATGGAAATATCATGTCAGATGTCCTCGTGAAAGGACTTAGTCATGGAGCCATCGCTATGGGTTAGCTTAAAGGGGTTAAACCGGACAAAGGACACGAGGGTTTTTATACTAGTTCGGCCCCTTCGAGGAAGGTAAAGGCCTACGTCTAGTTGTGATGGGATTATTGGGGTCTCGATAACCAGGGAGCTAAAAAAGCTATGCCTGGCTCTCGAGTTGTTGTTTCCTGTCCCTGAACCGCCGCCGGGTCGTCCCCTTATATACACGGGTTGACGCCCGGCCGGTTTATAGAGTTCCGAGGCCGGCTCATACAAGTGTCCGGCTTGGTCTCTCCTTTCCTATCTTACAATAAAAGTTATATGATTATGGCGGTTTACCACTATGGGCCCTAATCTGCCTTTGGGCTCCGGGCCTCTAAGCTTCATAGTAAAGCGCCATCTTCTGGGTCTTCATGGGCTTCAATATAGTTGAGCGTGAACCGCCCCTCCTAGGCGGTTTATACTCAGTAGTTATATCCCCAACAGGCGCCGCTACCCGAAAGGGATTGACAACCCCTTTTACACGCCGGGTTGCGAGTATTTGTTATTTGTGTGCAGGGGCTGTTTACGTTGTGTTGCTTGGTTCTCCTACTGGTTCGATAACCTTGATCTCATAATTGAGGGAAATACCTACCGTCGTTGTGTTGCATCATCCCTTCCTCTTTGGAGAAATACCAACATAGCTTCAAGCCGCATCACTCCCCAACACTCAATTTTCACTCACAGATTTGGATATGGTGGAAAGATGATTTGAGTGGAAAGCAACTTTGGGAAGGCTAGAGATCAAGATTCTTGTGGTTGGATTGGAATGTCTTGGTCTCAACACATGAGTAGGTGGTTCTCTCTTAGAAAATGAGTAGTGGAAGTGTAGGCACGTTCTGATGGCTCTCTCTCGAATGGAGAAGGGGGTGGAGGGGTATATATAGCCTCCTGTCGGTGTACAAAAAGAGGGGTACACTTTTTGTACCCCTATAACTATGCACGGGCAGTTCGAGCCACGGACGCCACCGCGCCAAGCAAGGCAAGGGAAGTAAGCCAAGGTAAGGCCGAAGCCCGGAAAGAGTAGAACGACACCAAGACCAAGACCACAAAGAGCAAAGGGGACAAAGCGGACTCCCCCCGCAAGATCCTTGCCGGGGGGCGGTTTTAGCAAACCCGGCAAGGCCCTTGCCGTGGCAGCTCGCCCCACACCTACGGAGCGAATCACCCTTGAGTCCACTGCCCCCATGGGGCAAGGATTCGGGAGACATCCCCGTGGTGGCATGCAGATCTTTGTAAAGACATTCAAGATCGACTACACACTATACAAGATGACGACCCCTGGCAGGATCCCAGCCAAGGAGGACCACAAGGCCCCCGGCAGGAGCCTTGCCGGGGATGATAGCAGGCGCCACGGCAAGACCCTTGTCGGGGCTACGGCGAGGCCCTTGCTAAAGACACCCGTATGGCCACCGTCAGGCCCACGCCAATTCCAAACCTCCAGCGCCGTTCGCATGCGGCTGCTGACCCAACCAGTTGGGCAAGCACTTGCATGGCGGCAGGCAGATCTTCGTGGAGGCCCACCGCTACGCCACCTCAGCTACATGCCTGCCTACATGGCACCACGTTCACCGCTGGCCAGGGCGTGTGTCGATGCGAAAGGGATAGGCGACGGACAAGACTGGGCACTCCCCCGTCCCCGATAAAGTAGGGACACCTAAGCACGATGCATTAAATGCGCCTTGTCATGTAATGTGAGGGATAAACTCGTATCACTATGCCCTTTCCACCTCCTGTGTGCCACTGTGGCGACCCCTTCCCCTATAAAAGGAGGCCCAGGGCGACCAGGCGGGGGATTCGGCTTTTTGGAGCTCCTCACGCCCCATTTCTAGCTCAAGAACACAGATAAAAAAATCATCAAAGCAGGAGTAGGGTTTTACGCATCCTCGCGGCCCGAACCTGGATAAAGAATCCGTGTGCTACCTGTTTGATCCGCCCTTCTTGCAACCCCGCGCCTCGCAACCGTAGTAGGGATTCTCGTGATCCCATAGGTGTCGTCCTCGCACCGACATATTTGGCGCGCCAGGTAGGGGGCGCAGTTGTGAGAATCAGCTTTAGCAGTTAGCCCGGCACTCCTTCGCCTTCGTGACCCTTGGTGGAGGAAGGAGGCCATCGACGCTCGAGCAACCGCAAACGGAAGATAAGTTGCACTGAACCCTTCTTCATACAACCCTTCTTATTTGATGTTATCCCCCCGGAGATGTCGCGTCTTTGTATGGGAAACCTGCATGCCAGGGGGCTCTCCCCACGATCGGCAAAGCCCTTGCCCTGTTTCGAGTCTGCTCAATAGCTCAAGTGGCTGCGTCGAGAGTGGCAGAGTAACCTTCCATGACCAATAACGCCCTCGATTCTGACTCGAGTCAAGCTTGACAGTTCGAGCGGCCGCGTTTGGAACGGAAAGGTGGCTCGTCCGGCAGAACATGCACCCGGCAGGCCTTGGGGATCCGTCCCCAAAACGCCGCTAAGGGCTTCCGCACCGGCGAGCCTACCCGATCAACAAGGGGCGCACATACAAAGAGGAATTGAACGGGGTAATAACATGCATGAAAGTTAAGAGTACTTTAAAGTTATATTACATCACGTCATAGCTGCGGTTCTAACTAAAGATAAAATCTGTCTTGATCGGGAACCTGTAGCGGCGAAGAGGAACGGGATGCTTAATCCCGGCGCTGGCCTTCCACCTTCTTGATTTCGTCGATGCCGTTGGTGATGGGCTTGATGCGCTCTTTGAGCACCGTGAGGTCGACACCATCCGGCAAGCTCTTCATCGAGGCCGCGAAGTCAAGGTCGGGATTCCAGTGCGTCACCTTGGTGAGGACCTTGGTCACGACCCTCCGGCAAAGTCGCCGGGCCTCCTCGGCCAGCGTGGCCGTTCTGTTGGAATGAAGATAGCCCAAGGCTCCAAGGACGCCCTCGAAGAACTGAGTCAGCTTGGCGTTGACGGTCCTGCTGCGCTCGGGGGCGTACCTCACATTTGGCATCCCCATGGTGGCCAATTGCAAGGTGACCCTGCCGGCGACGACCTCCAGATGGCTGATCCACCTGTTCTCGCCCACCACATATTCCTGGTGGGAGGCGGCCTCGTTTGCCGGCAGCTGCTTCTCCTCCTCGAGGCTCCTGGTCAATTTCTCCTCCCGAGCCCTGCTCTCCGACAGCATCTTCTCGAGGCCCTCCAGCTTCAGCTTGAGGTCTCTGACGGAGTTCTGCGCGTCGGAGAGCTCCCCAGTCCTACTGATGACTGCTCCATGCACCTCGACCAAGGCGCGGTTGAGCGTGTCCTTCTCGCCGGACAGCCTAAGGGCCTGCTCCTTCAGTTCATCCCGCCCTGCTTCCTGCTCCTTCACCTTGCCGGCGTGGGCCAAAGCTTGGGCATCGAGTGCCTCCTTCTGCCTCTGCTCCAGTTCGCGGGTCCGACGCACGACAAGGGCCTCGAGCTCCTCATCCTTGCCGCGGAGCGTTGCGATAAGCTTCGCCTCACGCACGGAGGGGTCCTCTTCCTGGGAATCCAGGGCGGCCTGATGCTGGTTTCGGACGCCTTCGGCCACAGCAGCCAGGTTCACCGCCTCTTCCTGGGCCTTCTCAATGTCGTCCATTTTCATGGTAAGCTCCACATCGCGCTTGGCCAATTCCTCCTGAAAGGCCCTCTGCTCCTTGCGGGTCCGGTGGAACCAGGTCTGCGTCTCAGCAACGCGCGCCTTGAAGTCCACCCCAACGTTGTCCACCGCTGCCATCCTGGACTTGACCTTGTCCAGGCGGGCGCGGTAGAGCACTTGGAGCTTCCGAAAGTCGGCCCCCATGGCGCAGAAAAGCTGCTCTTCTGCGGAACCATCACCGCCAATGCCCGGCTCGTCAACCACCTCAAGCCCGGTGGTGGCAAGCACCTCGTCGTCAAAAGCCTCTCCTTCGGCGGGCGCTCGGCTTGACGCCCCTGGAAGATGGACGAATAGACCGTCGACCACCTTCAGATATCTGCCGGGGCGCGGGGTTGAGGAGGAAGGAGGCTGGTCACCCGCCACCACCTCCTCGGCGGAGGGCTTGCCGGCCTCGTCAGCAGGCCCACTGCTGGCACCCTTGGCAGGGGCCTCGCCGGACACCTTGGCGGCTCCCGCAGCGGCGTCTCCGACGGCACCCTTGGCGGCCCCGTCAGCGGCGGCGGCGGCGGCATCTTTGGCGGCCTCCTCGGCGGCAATCCTACTGGCCTCGGCCGCGGTTTCCTCAGTAGTCCCTCCAACAACAGTGTTCGCGTCCTCCAAGTCTGTTGAAGGAGGGCCTGGGCAGCAATGGGGGCGATGAAGCCAAGAAAAGGATAAAGGGGAAACAGAGACGAGGTACAGACGACTCACCAGCGCCCAAGTTCCCCTCCTCCTCCATGGGTGTGGGCTCCGTGTCCGGTGCCCTTGCCGGGGACGCCTCCTGCTGCGGTGTAGTCGACGGGGGTGGTGTGTTGGGAGTAGCCCTCTGTGGCTCCTCCTGCTGCCGCTCCCCTCCTACAAACCCGGCAAGATCAGCATCATGGCATCGAGCACCTACCGCATGTCGAGTAAGAAAAGAGTGACGAACTTATGTTGGGGGCTGCGCCGGGGGCTGCTGTCCGGGCTACTCAGCAGCACCAGCGGTGTCCCTGACGCCCCAGTCGGGGACTGACTGCTCGCCAGGGTCCTCGCCCTCTTCACCCTCTGGGCCAGCGTCTCTATCTCCCTGCAAAAGCAGAAATGGATCAAGATAAGCAACTCAATGCGGGGAGGTGGAAATGATAGTAAGGAATGGAGTACTTACTCGTCATCTGTCTCCTCCTCGTCCGCCAGTTTCCTTTTCCTCTCCGGACTGAGAGGCCCGAGGTCAAAAGGGAGCTCCACGTCATCATCCGAGTCGACGCCTGCCGGAGGAGGCGAAGAAGGTGGCGGGGTTTGTGCGCACCCGGATGAGGAAGGGGTTGTCGCCTTTTTATTCTCAACAGCCTTCGTCAGCCCCTTCTCTGTCGTGGCCCTCGTGTGGCGCCCGGACCCCTCCAGGGTCAATTGAGGCCGCATAGTCCTGTCGGGCCGAACCGGCTCGCCAGAGCCAGATCACCGCAGGACTCGCCCTCTTCCCCTGGTCGGCGTCGAGCCCGCCGCCACGTCCTCCTCCGACGACGACTCATCGGCCGCATCCTCGACAAGCGGAGCCCCAACATCGGCGCTGCTGACCTCCCCGGTGGCCACCGCCCATAGGGTGAGCTTCTCCTCCTCCGCAGCCGTCGCGGCTTTGTCTTCTACGCCCCCGGCGCTGCCCGCCTCCGTGGCAAGCTGTGCCTCCCTTGCCCTGGTGGCGATGTAGTCCAGCTCCGCCTGGGTGGTGTCCATGACAAGCTGCCGCTCGGCGTCAGCATCAACGTATACCTCGGACAAGGAGTCGAAGAATTGTTGCACGTCTACGTCCGTCAGCTCCTTCCAGCTCGAGACAGGGTCGTGTGCGTTGCAGTCCGGCATCATAGCAATGATTTCGGACCGACGTGAGTTATTGCACAACGGGATCACCCCAGCCGGCAACTGGAAGAACAACCCCCTGACGGCCTTGCCGACCTTCGCGGCAGCCCTTGCAGCCTTGCCGGTCCGTTCGACCTCGCCGTCGCAACCCATGCCAAGCTGGAAATGCCGCTGACAGAAGTGGGCATGCGCTATCACCGTGAAGTTGTGATCGAGGCCAGGGTGGAGCCGCATAATATCGGTCGGGTTTGTAAAAAGCCAGGCTGGCCTCCCCTTATTATGCAACGGGGCGATCCGGTGGCGAATGAAGTCCGCCGTGATCATCTCCAGAGTGATCCCAGCCCGGGTCAGCCAAAGGATCCTGGTGGTGGCGACAGTCAGCCTCTCGTCGGCGACATCAACATCGCCCCAATCGCTGCCGCGAACCGGTGGCACTCGACGGACCTTGCAGAATTTTGGCGGGTCTTCGTCTTCAATCCAGCACCACCGGCTACGCCATTCATCCCACCTCTCCTTCATGGCTCCCTCCGGGTACACCCCCTTGGATATTGGGATCCAGGCGACGCATCCGGAGACGGCGCCTCCGGGCTGGATTCGAGGGGAGAAATAATGGCGGAAGAGTGCCGTATTGGGCTGCACTCCGGCAAAGCCCTCGCAAAGATGCGCAAAGAGAGCCAGGCAGGCCACCGCATTCGGAGTAAAGTCCAAGAGACAAAAACCGAAGGTGTGCATAATGTCGCAGAAGAAATCGGAAAAAGGGGGGCATAGCCCGCAGGAAAAATAATCAACAAAAAAGGGATACCGATTTGGAGCAGGATCGGCGCAAGCGGCAGGAACGACGCGCGTCGCCGGATGCCCCGAACTATCTCCCCCCGTCTTCACTCCCCATAAGGGCTTGAAGGAGGCCCGGAGCTCATGAACACCAATCGATGAGGGGAGAAAGAAGGCGGACTTCGTCCGGTCCCCCGACAGCTCACTCTCCGGCAGCTCCACGGTCCTAGAGCTCTTGGCTACCCCCTTGCCCTTGGCGGATTTGGGCGCCATGGCGACCAAGAAGTCTAGAGGATTGAGGAAGAGGGGTGGCAAAATAGCAACGGCGGGCGGCAGCGAAAGCTTAGGAGGGAAGGAAGGGAAGGAACGGCGGCTCTGAGATTGGAAAAGGTACGAGGGAAGAGGAGAAAGTGAGCAGCGCGCCCACGGTTATTCCTTCTTATGGGGGAAGACGCGGACCGCCCCCATTTACTACGACGTGACGCATGCGCGCAGAGCTCAGCCCCATGCGTGCCGCCCACGTCACACACGCCCCCCCCCCCCACGCCGAGCCATGCGCGGGAGGCATGGGAAGCGCGGCGCATGAAGGAACTTACCGCGATAAAAACTACCCCGCATGCCCGCGCACCGTTTTGGGCCTAGCCCAACGACGCGATTACGCTCGCGTGTGGACCAGGCCCGGGGGCTCCTGTCGGTGTACAAAAATAGGGGTACACTTTTTGTACCCCTATAACTGTGCACGGGCAGTTCGAGCCACGGACGCCACCGTGCCAAGCAAGGCAAGGGAAGTAAGCCAAGGTAAGGCAGAAGCCCGGAAAGAGCAGAACGACGCCAAGACCAAGACCACAAAGAGAAAAGGGGACAAAGCGGACTCCCCCGGCAAGATCCTTGCCGGGGGCGGTTTTAGCAAAACCGGCAAGGCCCTTGCCGTGGCAGCTCGCCCCACACCTACGGAGCGAATCACCCTTGAGTCCACTGCCCCCATGGGGCAAGGATTCGGGAGACATTACCGTGGTGGCATGCAGATCTTTGTGAAGACATTCAAGATCAAATACACACTATAGAAGATGATGACCCCTGGCGGGATCCCAGCCAAGGAGGACCACAAGGCCCCCGGCAGGAGCCTTGCCGGGGATGATAGCTGGCGCCACGGCAAGACCCTTGCCGGGGCCCCGGCAAGACCCTTGCCGGGGCTACAGCGAGGCCCTTGCTGAAGACACCCGTAGGGCCATCATCAGGCCCACGCCAATTCCAAACCTCCACCGCCGTTCGCATGCGTCTGCTGACCCAACCAGTTGGGCAAGCACCTGCATGGCGGCAAGCAGATCTTCATGGAGGCCCACCGCTACGCCACCTCAGCTACCTGCCTGCCTACATGGCACCACGGGCACCGCTGGCCAGGGCGCGTGTCGATGCGAAAGGGATCGGCGATGGACAAGACTGGGCTCTCCCCCGTCCCCAATAAAGTAGGGACGCCTAAGCACGACGCATTAAATGTGCCTTGTCATGTAATGCGAGGGATAAACTCGTATCACTATGCCCTTTCCACCTCCTGTGTGCCACTGTGGCGACCCCTTCCCCTATAAAAGGAGGCCCATGGCGACCAGGAGGGGGATTCGGCTTTTTGGAGCTCCTCACGCCCCATTGCTAGCTCAAGAACACAGGTAAACAAATCATCAAAGCAGGAGTAGGGTTTTACGCATCCTCGCGGCCCGAACCTGGATAAAGAATCTGTGTGCTACCTGTTTGATCCGCCCTTCTCGCAACCCCGCGCCTTGCAACCGTAGTAGGGATTCTCGTGATCCCATAGGTGTCGTCCTTGCACCGACACCTCCACAGAAAATCTAACCGTTACACACAATTTACCAAACTCGGTGGGACCGAATAGTGAAACTCGGTCAGACTGATATGGTTCAAAATGTGAACGTTAGGCTTTTCGGTGGTACCGACAAGGTTAACTCGGTGAGACCGATGTTCTAGGGTTAGGGCAAAACTTTATCTCGGTGAGACCGATTGCATGAACTCGGTGAGACCGGTTTCAACAATAAGCAAACAGATACTTGGTCAAGCAAACTCGGTGGGATCGACTGCGTATCTCAGTGAGACCAAAATAACTGCATTAGGTAACAGAGAGTTTGCAAGGCCATCTCGGTGAGACCGAGATCCCATCGGTGAGACCAAACTTATTAGGGTTTCTCACAGTGGCTATGTCAAGTGAACTCGGTGGTGCCGGATAGTGGGGTTGTCAGGACCCCGACTCAATGCCACATCGATCTAGCATGTAACACCTCATATCACTTTGCGGCCTCACGCACGGTATTCCCACGGGTGTCGCCTTACCTTTGCCCGGGACCGTTTGCGCCTTTTGGCACACGTATATGACAGTGTCGCTAGCATCCATATGATAAGGAGCCCGGGCTGACATGGCTAGTCGTAAACCCAAAGTGGCACAGACTTACAGGGACAGGCATCCATGACCCAGCATCGAACGTGTCGGTCATCAGCGAGTGAATCCAGGCTGTAGCACTGGGCTAGCAGGACTCCGGTGAACCGGGCTGTAGCGGGCTAACAGGACTCTGGTATTCATCGCGTGACATTTCCCCGAAGGGACAGACACAGGAACGAAGAAGGACACATGCCGGCCAGCCTAAGTGTTCCGGAGCAGTAGCAAGCTACCATGGCTCAGTGAAACACTAGGAGACATTTCCCCGTAAGAGAGGCTACTAAAGATAAACAACTAGATGGTCAGATCCCACACATACCAAGCATTTCAATAACATACACACAATATGCTCGATATGTGCAAATACAACATGGCATCACAACATGACTCTATGACTCAAGTAATTTATCAATAGGCTCCAAGGAGCGAGATATTACAAACATGGGTCTCAGGACCCAACATTCAGAGCATACAAAACAAAGCACAAGCGGAAGCTATCATGTCTGCGTACAGACATCTATAAATGAAAAAGGCTGAAAAGCCTGACTATCTATCAGATCCTGCCGAGGGCACAAGATCGTAGCTGAGGTAACAAGCTAAACGTCGAAGTCCACGCGGAACTACTAGTGAGACTGAAGTCTCTCTGCAAAAACATAAAATAGGCAAACGTGAGTACAAATGTACCCAGCAAGACTTACATCAGAACTAACTACATATGCATCATTTTCAACAAAGGGATGGTGGGGTTTAACTGCAGCAAGCCAGCTTTGACTCGGTGGCTATCCTAAACTACGACTGCAAGCGACTCTTTTGAGGTGGCGCACACGAGTCCACATATTCACCATATCAATACACCACTATGGATCCGCTCCCGTCTCCCTACGAGAACGCCATCCATAGCACTCATGCTTATCTTGCGTATTTTAGAGTATCCACTTTCACTTGTCTATGAACTGATATAAGCAACCCAGAAGTCCTTTTCCGCGGACACGGCTATTCGAATAGATGATGTTAACCCTGCAGGGGTGTACTTCTTCATACATGTTTCCACCACTTAGCGTCTGCACACGACATGTGCTCGGCAGACTTCAAGCGAAAGCCGACGTGGGTGTAGACCACGACCTACCTAAACACTCAAGTCTCTAGTCCAGGTTTATCGCCTATTCGGGTTCCATCCATGAGGAGATCCGGCCGGAGTTTCGCTCACAGCCCCAAACGATGTGAACAGGGTTCCGTGACACCAAACGGGCGCCCGGTATACCCGGCCACGTGCCTACCGCATCACAGCCCACCCCTACGGTCAGCGCTGTCCACGGCCTCCAGCATACTACAAACACCAGAAACTACTTGCAACTCCTGGACAGAGGACGAGGGTGAATAAGAAGTCGAGCGGGGTCATATTTCAGGGCCCAATGTATGGTAGTAGCTGAATCATGGATCACAAACACAGAACTAAGTTCCTGAGGACGGCTTCAATGAGACAACCCACCATGTACTCCTACATGGCCTCTCACCGATACCTTTTACCAAATCGTGTTCACACACTTAGCTCACACATAGTAGGACATGTTCACACACCTCTGATTCATCCCCGATGAATCAGACCTGACTCAACTCTAAGCAGTAGCAGGCATGACAAACAAACATGAATGAGTAGGCACAACAGGGCTCAAACAACTCCTACTCATACTAGTGGGTTTCATCTATTTACTGTGGAATGACAGGTCATGCAAAGGATAAAGGGGTTCAGCTACCACGGCAAGTAACAGATGAATCGATGTTGTCCTAATGCAGTAAAAGAGAGCAGGAGCGAGAGAGTGGGATTTTATCGGAATGAACAAGGGAGTTTTGCTTGCCTGGCACTTCTGAAGATAACATTAAGTCTTCATTAGTGTCAACGATCACATCATCGGTATCATGTCTATCGAGAGGGGACAAATACCGACAACACAGAAGGGAACACAATCAATGCAATGCACAATATGATGCATGATCATGACATGGCAAAATGAATGTGTTTTGGGCTAATGCAACTAGCAACAGATTAAATGAAGTTGGTTTGAATACAAGATTCAAATTCAAACTCCATATGTGATTATTCAAATGCCATTTAATTGATTTGTGCTAAACAGCAGCTATAAGTTGTTCTAACATGCATGAAAATGGTACAGATGGATTCCTTGAATTTTTCTGATAATTTTTCATATATAATTTATTTAATTTGGAGTTACGGTTAATTTTCTATGAATTTTAGAAGTTTTGGACATTTTCTGGAATTTCCTGAATATTTAAAATAAACTAAATTCCAGAAAAGGAATATTGCGTCAGCATGACGTCATGCTGACCTCAGCAGAGTCAACAGGGGCCGATCCAGGTCAAACTGACCAGTGGGGTCCACTGGTCAGTGACACAGTGCTGACTAGTGTCGTTGACAGGTGGGGCCAGGTCAACGGCCACGTCAGCGCGGTCAAAACTGACGCGTGGGGCCACTGCAATTAGATTAACCCTAATCTATTTTAGTTAGCTGGTTGGTTAGGCCGTGGGGCCCGGCTGTCAGTGGCTCTGGGGGGGGGGGGTTAGCTGGCCGTAATTAACACTAATCACGCGGCCACGTCGGACACACCGGCGGCTAGACGCCGACGACCAAGCAGAGCGGCGGAGACGCTCGGGTTTGCATCTCCGGCGACCAAAGGGGCGGATGAGGGCGTCTACGTGGAGCTGGGAGTCGCCCGCATCCATCTGTGCAAACGGCAGGGGCTGAGGTGGCCCGAGCTCACCGGAATGGGGCCCGCGGCGGCGACCGGAGTTCGGGCGAGCGTGGGTTCGGAGTTCTGGTGCACGGCAGGTCCAGCTGGTGGTCGGGGTCATCTCCTGGGATACACACAATATGCTCGATATGTGCAAATACAACATGGCATCACAACATGACTCTACGACTCAAGTATTTATTCATTAGGCTCCGAGGAGCGAGATATTACAAACATGGGTCTCATGACCCAACAATCAGAGCATACAAATCAAAACACAAGCGGAAGCTATCTGGTCTGGGTACAGACATCTATAACTGAAAAAGGCTGAGAAGCTTGACTATCTACCAGATCCTGCCGAGGCACAAGATCGTAGCTGAGGTAACAAGCTAAACGTCGAAGTCCATGCGGAACTACTAGCGAGACCGAAATCTCTCTGCAAAAATATAAAATGAGCAAACGTGAGTACAAATGTACCCAGCAAGACTTACATCAGAACTAACTACATATGCATCATTATCAACAAAGGGGATGGTGGGGTTTAACTGCAGCAAGCCAGCTTTGACTCGGTGGCTATCCTAAACTACGACTGCAAGCGACTCTTTTGAGGTGGCGCACACGAGTCCACATATTCACCAACCAATACACCACTATGGAACCGCTCCCGTCTCCCTACGAGAACGCCATCCATAGCACTCACGCTTATCTTGCGTATTTTAGAGTATCCACTTTCACTTGTCTATGAACTGATATAAGCAACCCAGAAGTCCTTTACCGCGGACACGGCTATTCGAATAGATGATGTTAACCCTGCAGGGGTGTACTTCTTCATACATGTTTCCACCACTTAGCGTCTGCACACGACATGTGCTCAGCAGACTTCAAGCGAAAGCCGACGTGGGTGTAGACCACGACCTACCTAAACACTCAAGGCTCTAGTCCAGGTTTATCGCCTATTCGGGTTCCATCCATGAGGAGATCCGGCCGAAGTTTCGCTCACAGCCCCAAACGATGTGAACAGGGTTCCCGAGATACCAAACGGGCATCCGGTACACCGTGCCACGTACCTACCGCATCACAGCCCACCCCTACGGTCAGCGCTGTCCACGGCCTCCAGTAAGCTACAAACACCAGAAACTACTTGCAACTCCTGGACAGAGGACGAGGGTGAATAAGAAGTCGAGCGGGGTCATATTTCAGGGCCCAATGTATGGTAGTAGCCGAATCATGGATCACAAACACAGAACTCAGTTCCTGAGGACGGCTGCAATGAGACAACCCACCATGTACTCCTACATGGCCTCTCACCGCTACCTTTACCAAATCGTGTTCACACACTTAGCTCACACACAGTAGGACATGTTCACGCACCTCTGATTCATCCCCGATGAATCAGACCTGACTCAACTCTAAGCAGTAGAAGGCATGACAAACAAACATGAATGAGTAGGCACAACAGGGCTCAAACAACTCCTACTCATGCTAGTGGGTTTTATCTATTTACTGTGGCAATGACAGGTCATGCAAAGGATAAGGGGTTCAGCTACCACAGCAAGTAACAGATGAATCGGTGTTGTCCTAATGCAGTAAAAGAGAGCAGGAGCAAGAGAGTAGGATTGTATCGGAATGAACAAGGGGGTTTTGCTTGCCTGACACTTCTGAAGATAACATTGAGTCTTCATCAGTGTCAACGATCACATCATCGGTATCACGTCTATCGAGAGGGAACAAATACCGGCAACACAGAAGGGAACACAATCAATGCAATGCACAATATGATGCATGATCATGACATGGCAAAATGAATGTGTTATGAGCTAATGCAACTAGCAAGAGATTAAATGAAGTTGGTTTGAATACAAGATTCAAATTCAAACTCCATATGTGATTATTTAAATGCCCTTCAATTGATTTGTGCTAAACAGCAGCTATAAGTTGTTCTAACATGCATGAAAATGGTACAGATGGATTCCTTGAATTTTTCTGATAATTTTTCATATATAAATTATTTCATTTGGAGTTACGGTTAATTTCATATGATTTACTGAAGTTTTAGCTATTTTCTGGAATTTTCTGATTATTTATAAAATAAACTAAATTCCAAAAAATGAATATTGCGTCAGCATGACCTCACCCTGACGTCATCAAGTCAACAGGGGCCGGCTCGGGTCAAATCTGACCAGTGGGGCCCACTGGTCAGTGACTTAGGTGACTAACAGAGTTAATTAACTCTAACTAATCAGGTTAATAGCCACGGGGCCCACTGTCAGTGTCAGCAGGGGGTCAAACCCGGGTCAACTCGCCGGAGTTGACCCGCGGCTCGTCGCCGGCGGAGCCAGAGACGGCGGAGGGGTGCGGGTTTCCTCCTCCGGCGACCAAATGGCCGGCGGAGAGCGTCTACGTGACGCGGGCGCTCGTCCGCGTCGAGTAGTGGCAGCGGCTGGGCCTAAGATGGCCGGAGTCGTCACCGGCGTCGACCGTGGCGGTCGCCGGAGCTCGGGCGAGCTCGGGGTTGACGCTACGGTGGCCGGGGAGGCTCGTGCGGGGCACCTCACTATATCACTCACGCTTCTATATGCTCTTCTTAAATGTTTGATAATTTTTGGTTAGGGTTCTGGTCCCAACCAAAATATTGAACATTTTTAAGGATTTATTTTTGGGACTTTGGATTTAATTCATTAGCTATTTGAATTTGAATTATATTCATATAATTAGAATATAATTTCAAATACCCCTGAAATATTTTATAAGCTTTTGGAAAAGTCCATCTAGCAATATAAAATATTCAGAGGAGTTTTTGGCATTGTTTGAATTATTTTTAAAATTCAAAACAGTGGCAAAACAGATTAAATAAAAGAAAACAGAACTGAAATAGAAATAAAAGAGAGAGAGAGAAGGAAGTTACCTGGCCTCACCCGTGCAGCCCACCAGAGCCGGCCCAGCTCCTGTGCTGGTCCAGCACTGTGCGGCCCAGCCCACCGCAGTCGCCACCGTCTTCAACCTCCTGCCAGTAGGCAGGAGGGCGTGTGCCCGACGCGCGCGCGCACACGCCCGAGCCACCTCCTGCTTGCCGCCCCGCCCCGGATCGGCTAAGGATGCCACGACACCCCCCTGGAACCCCCTCGTCCGCTTCCTTGCCTCCCTGCTCTCTCCCTCTCACTCCCCTGCTCTTTTTCCCCTCATGTATGAAGAAGTACACCCCTGCAGGTGGCCCCACGCGTCAGTTTTGACCGCGCTGACGTGGCCGTTGACCTGGCCCCACCTGTCAACGACACTAGTCAGCACTGTGTCACTGACCAGTGGACCCCACTGGTCAGTTTGACCTGGATCGGCCCCTGTTGACTCTGCTAAGGTCAGCATGACGTCATGCTGACGCAATATTCCTTTTCTGGAATTTAGTTTATTTTAAATATTCAGGAAATTCCAGAAAATGTCCAAAACTTCTAAAATTCATAGAAAATTAACCGTAACTCCAAATTAAATAAATTATATATGAAAAATTATCAGAAAAATTCAAGGAATCCATCTGTACCATTTTCATGCATGTTAGAACAACTTATAGCTGCTGTTTAGCACAAATAAATTAAATGGCATTTGAATAATCACATATGGAGTTTGAATTTGAATCTTGTATTCAAACCAACTTCATTTAATCTGTTGCTAGTTGCATTAGCCCAAAACACATTCATTTTGCCATGTCATGATCATGCATCATATTGTGCATTGCATTGATTGTGTTCCCTTCTGTGTTGTCGGTATTTGTCCCCTCTCGATAGACGTGATACCGATGATGTGATCGTTGACACTAATGAAGACTCAATGTTATCTTCAGAAGTGCCAGGCAAGCAAAACCCCCTTGTTCATTCCGATAAAATCCCACTCTCTCGCTCCTGCTCTCTTTTACTGCATTAGGACAACATCGATTCATCTATTACTTGCCGCGGTAGCTGAACCCCTTTATCCTTTGCATGACCTGTCATTCCACAGTAAATAGATGAAACCCACTAGTATGAGTAGGAGTTGTTTGAGCCCTGTTGTGCCTACTCATTCATGTTTGTTTGTCATGCCTGCTACTGCTTAGAGTTGAGTCAGGTCTGATTCATCGGGGATGAATCAGAGGTGTGTGAACATGTCCTACTATGTGTGAGCTAAGTGTGTGAACACGATTTGGTAAAAGGTATCGGTGAGAGGCCATGTAGGAGTACATGGTGGGTTGTCTCATTGAAGCCGTCCTCAGGAACTTAGTTCTGTGTTTGTGATCCATGATTCAGCTACTACCATACATTGGGCCCTGAAATATGACCCCGCTCGACTTCTTATTCACCCTCGTCCTCTGTCCAGGAGTTGCAAGTAGTTTCTGGTGTTTGTAGTATGCTGGAGGCCGTGGACAGCGCTGACCGTAGGGGTGGGCTGTGATGCGGTAGGCACATGGCCGGGTATACCGGGCGCCCGTTTGGTGTCACGGAACCCTGTTCACATCGTTTGGGGCTGTGAGCGAAACTCCGGCCGGATCTCCTCATGGATGGAACCCGAATAGGCGATAAACCTGGACTAGAGACTTGAGTGTTTAGGTAGGTCGTGGTCTACACCCACGTCGGCTTTCGCTTGAAGTCTGCCGAGCACATGTCGTGTGTAGACGCTAAGTGGTGGAAACATGTATGAAGAAGTACACCCCTGCAGGGTTAACATCATCTATTCGAATAGCCGTGTCCGCGGAAAAGGACTTCTGGGTTGCTTATATCAGTTCATAGACAAGTGAAAGTGGATACTCTAAAATACGCAAGATAAGCGTGAGTGCTATGGATGGCGTTCTCGTAGGGAGACGGGAGCGGATCCATAGTGGTGTATTGATATGGTGAATATGTGGACTCGTGTGCGCCACCTCAAAAGAGTCGCTTGCAGTCGTAGTTTAGGATAGCCACCGAGTCAAAGCTGGCTTGCTGCAGTTAAACCCCACCACCCCTTTGTTGAAAATGATGCATATGTAGTTAGTTCTGATGTAAGTCTTGCTGGGTACATTTGTACTCACATTTGCCTATTTTATGTTTTTGCAGAGAGACTTCAGTCTCACTAGTAGTTCCGCGTGGACTTCGACGTTTAGCTTGTTACCTCAGCTACGATCTTGTGCCCTCGGCAGGATCTGATAGATAGTCAGGCTTTTCAGCCTTTTTCATTTATAGATGTCTGTACCCAGACATGATAGCTTCTGCTTGTGCTTTGTTTTGTATGCTCTGAATGTTGGGTCATGAGACCCATGTTTGTAATATCTCGCTCCTCGGAGCCTATTGATAAATTACTTGAGTCATAGAGTCATGTTGTGATGCCATGTTGTATTTGCACATATCGAGCATATTGTGTGTATGTTATTGAAATGCTTGGTATGTGTGGGATCTGACCATCTAGTTGTTTATCTTTAGTAGCCTCTCTTACGGGGAAATGTCTCCTAGTGTTTCACTGAGCCATGGTAGCTTGCTACTGCTCTGGAACACTTAGGCTGGCCGGCATGTGACCTTCTTCGTTCCTGTGTCTGTCCCTTCGGGGAAATGTCACGCGATGAATACCAGAGTCATGTTAGCCCGCTACAGCCCGGTTCACCGGAGTCCTGCTAGCCCAGTGCTACAGCCTGGATTCACTCGCTGATGACCGACACGTTCGATGCTGGGTCATGGATGCCTGTCCCTGTAAGTCTGTGCCACTTTGGGTTTACGACTAGCCATGTCAGCCCGGGCTCCTTATCATATGGATGCTAGCGACACTGTCATATACGTGTGCCAAAAGGCGCAAACGGTCCCGGGCAAAGGTAAGGCGACACCCGTGGGAATACCGTGCGTGAAGCCGCAAAGTGATATGAGGTGTTACATGCTAGATCGATGTGGCATTGAGTCGGGGTCCTGACAGCGTTGGAACATGTATGAAGAAGTACACCCCTGAAGGGTTAACATCATCTATTCGAATAGCCGTGTCCGCGGAAAAGGACTTCTGGGTTGCTTATATCAGTTCATAGACAAGTGAAAGTGGATACTCTAAAATACGCAAGATAAGCGTGAGTGCTATGGATGGCGTTCTCGTAGGGAGACGGGAGCGGATCCATAGTGGTGTATTGATATGGTGAATATGTGGACTCGTGTGCGCCACCTCAAAAGAGTCACTTGCAGTCGTAGTTTAGGATAGCCACCGAGTCAAAGCTGGCTTGCTGCAGTTAAACCCCACCACCCCTTTGTTGAAAATGATGCATATGTAGTTAGTTCTGATGTAAGTCTTGCTGGGTACATTTGTACTCACGTTTGCCTATTTTATGTTTTTGCAGAGAGACTTCAGTCTCACTAGTAGTTCCGCGTGGACTTCGACGTTTAGCTTGTTACCTCAGCTACGATCTTGTGCCCTCGGCAGGATCTGATAGATAGTCAGGCTTTTCAGCCTTTTTCATTTATAGATGTCTGTACCCAGACACGATAGCTTCCGCTTGTGCTTTGTTTTGTATGCTCTGAACGTTGGGTCATGAGACCCATGTTTGTAATATCTCGCTCCTCGGAGCCTATTGATAAATTACTTGAGTCATAGAGTCATGTTGTGATGCCATGTTGTATTTGCACATATCGAGCATATTGTGTGTATGTTATTGAAATGCTTGGTATGTGTGGGATCTGACCATCTAGTTGTTTATCTTTAGTAGCCTCTCTTACGGGGAAATGTCTCCTAGTGTTTCACTGAGCCATGGTAGCTTGCTACTGCTCCGGAACACTTAGGCTGGCTGGCATGTGTCCTTCTTCGTTCCTGTTTCTATCCCTTCGGGGAAATGTCACGCGATGAATACCAGAGTCCTGTTAACCCGCTACAGCCCGGTTCACCGGAGTCCTGCTAGCCCAGTGCTACAGCCTGGATTCACTCGCTGATGACCGACACGTTCGATGCTGGGTCATGGATGCCTGTCCCTGTAAGTCTGTGCCACTTTGGGTTTACGACTAGCCATGTCAGCCCGGGCTCCTTATCATATGGATGCTAGCAACACTGTCATATACGTGTGCCAAAAGGCGCAAACGGTCCCGGGCAAAGGTAAGGCGACACCCGTGGGAATACCGTGCGTGAGGCCGCAAAGTGATATGAGGTGTTACATGCTAGATCGATGTGGCATTGAGTCGGGGTCCTGACAGCGTTGGTATCAGAGCTTGACTGCCTGTAGGATTACCAAGCCAAACTGGTCGAAGTTGAGTCTAGAAATTCTTTAGTTATGTAAGGGAATTGATTGTGGGATGGAACGTAAGGCTCTTTTTACTCCTTTACCTCATGCCCTTCTGATCTGAGTCATCATCTTCTCTTCTACGGGGATTAAGAACTAGGCTATCCCTTCTTTCTATTAGGATCACGTGTTACTAATCAGTGGACTTATAAGATTGTTGGATTTAAGTCTCAGTTCAGTTCCTACTACTTCCGTATGTTAATTGTTGATCTCGAAACCTTGATATTGTGCTTCTGAGTGGTTATGCCACCATTTTTGTGAATGTCTCAAATCTTTTCTGAGCATTTACAGCCGTTATGCTGTCCGAGTCATCCCAGGTTTCTAAGTAGTCTGATGCATTTGCAAATCCTTTCTTCTCGTTTCAATGTTCCTTTGGGCCAGATTAACCACACTAATCGGTGAGTTGAGGTACTCTGTTGCCTCGACAAATATGTTGGAGATATTATTATGACCCTAGGTGTCCTAGGGGATCATCTAGTAATTTAGCCATGATTTGTGTTTCCAGTGTGATGATTCTGGCCATCATTCTCGAAAGCATCCCGTGATGCTACTTAGTAGTAGGTATTCTACTCCTTGGGTTTTGAACCCGAGATTCATTCTACTTACTTCATGTTGATAGGGTTTGCTAGTTCCTTTAGGATATTAGTAACCTTTGCGATAGTCCTCGAGGTTCGTGGTACATCCTTCTTCCAATTACCATGAACCATTCTTGGCAGAAGTTCTTCTGAACCAAAAGATGACAACAAGAGTGCTCTCGATGAGTTCTCCATTATATATTGTGACCCTGCCAGTTCTACTTTTCTGCATGGGTTATTCGGAAGAAACTTGTTGAACTTGGTTCGACATACTAATCTATGCATCCACAACTCAGAAAGTTATATGTTCCTTTGAGTTGTCCCTCTTTAGCTGTCTACTGACCTTCGTCTATCAATTGATAGTCAAGAGTATGCGTGCGTTCGTTTATCGATGCCTATTACTCTTGTGGTCCGTCAAGCCATTCCATCGCGGAATGACTAGGAGAAACAAACTCCAGTACCTCTTCCCTATCCAGGATTGGGTCAAAGAAGTTGTGCTCCGCAGATCAAATTGCTAATCCAGCTTTTGGTTCTGTTCTACCTTGGAGTATTACCCCCTTTATGTCAGAATTGTCATGAGAACTGCACCAACTCTCATGAATTTTGATGTAGTGATACTTCTCACCATCATTAGTCATTCCTCGGCCCTCGTGTTGATGCAACCGGAATACTGACAAATGAATTGTGATGTGTGAAATCAATACTCCCAGCGACCTCGTTGCTTGGTAGTTAAAGGATAATAATTTCATTCTTAGCGTGTTGGTTTTTGAATCATCCTTCTAAGACTGATCGTGCTACCTAGTCCTTATTTCGGTGCACCCTTCGATTGATGAGTTAGGATCTTGTCAAGTCCTCACTCATTTGATCATATCGTCTTGCCCTCAAAAGCAAGATTGTTCTCGAGCTTAGTAACATTCCGGTGGTTCGTGAGTTTCCAAATATCTTCTCGGAAGTATTACCAGGTTGTTCCCTGACTGTTATGTTGAGCTCGTGATCAAGTTGGTTTATCCTGTAAACCACCCTTTCTCCAAGAATCCGTGTTGGATACCCCTGAGCTAGTTGGTTAAGCTAGACAACAACCTGGAGAGTTGGAAGATAAGAGCTTGCCTGACTTAGTTCGTTCCAAAGGGATATTCTTGTGTAGTGTGTGTTGAAGAAAGATGATATCTTCATCGATTGGTCCTTGTGATCAGTTGCTGGACCTATTGTCTTATCAATCCTTTGATTTGAGTGTGGGCTATCGTCAAATCAAATCAGTACCAACGATGCTCGTAGTGTTGTCTTATTCGTGGTTGATCCCTCGAGCATACACCATTACATCTTTGGTCTGACCAATGCTATCACCGTGTTCACTTAACTATGGAATTCCTTTTAAAAGGAAACCCGGATGAATTGTTGTTGAGCCCATTGACAACATCCTTATCTCCTCCATGATTTTGTTGAACATTAAGCTAGTGTTGGAAACTTTTGAAAGCATTTGTTCATGCTAGTTCATGAAGCATATGTTCGGATGTAAGAAGTGACTTCCTCCAGTTCATGTGCATCTGATGCAAGTTGCCGCCGTGGATTCGAGAAAGTCAATGTTGCTTTCTTTGGAATCATTCCAAATTAGTCATGCACACGTGCGAAGAATGCTGTGGTTTGAAGACTTGCAACCTTCAATCTATATGTATCCCTAGCACACCAAGCCACTGATTGATTTGTTCAAGGAGAAGGAGTTTCTTCATAAGAGCTAATCCGTACTTATGTAAGGACTTCGATACCCTCGTTGATGGTTCCCCCTCCTGAACTCGGTAGTGTTTTATTATAAGACTACTTTGTGGTCATGCTTGTCTGGGACAACGTGTTCACATGTTTGTAGCGGAACCAGCTCATGTTTTGGAGCTTGCTATCGTAGTTCATTCCCCGAGAATCTCGCAACGTCATCTCGTCGATTTGTGTTGCAAACTTTCGTTTTTCTTCCTAGACTCGATGAGTCTGGAATATCCTGACACCAACCAGATCTGAATCTCAGGCAGATATGATGGTTTGGAACATTTTCCCAAGAACTATAATATCGATCCCTTGGAAACCGGTAAAGTGGATGTCGTGGCCAACACACCCAGCCGGAAGACCTGTTATTATAATATCTTGATTGAGGAAGTTGGCCACCTCCCCATAAGGATTTCGTAGGATTTACCTCCCTAGTTGTTCCTTATGGATTCTTGTGCTCCCGAAGTCCGACCTTTACTTGATGTTCTAGATATCAAACCATATCTATGAATGGGTTACACTAGCACATCAAGGAGAACATTAGAAGCGGAGTGCTAAATGTCTCTCGGTCGATCATCCAGATTTTATTTCCTTGGCCTCGCTAAGATGAAATCTGAGAAAGTGTTATCTTCCTTTGCATCTGCATCCTCCATCACCATTCATCATGGTAGTAAGTTGTTTACCGGACCCTTTACACGGATGTTGGTAAAACCTTGATGAATGTGGAAATGCTCAAGTTCTTGAGAGCACGCACAAGCGCTAGGTATTATCGCCGGCACTAACCGGGATTGCTCCTAGTCTCGTCGGTTATGCTATAACCACTCCAACAGTGAATTCACTCTTTATTGTTGGGTTCTTCCCTAGTTACCAGAATCATTCCTAGCATTTGCATTTTGTTCCTAGCTTGCACCGCCAATGTGCCATTCTACCATGGGTCTCTTCCATTTCCGGTGGCAAGCAAATTCATCCATTACGTTGTCTTCAACAAGGTAATCCACATCATCCAAGTCCGAGTATGCCATTCCACCGACCCCCTCCAAACGATCGCTCGAGAATTGCCTTAGGCTGGTATAAAGGTTTTCAATGATCTCTGAATCAAAGGTAATTCTTTTTGCCACTTAAGGGAAATAATCTACGAATCACCCTCCTCCAGATGCTTCGTCGTGGTATCATGGCAACTCAACTCCTCGCTACGTTGACAATCGATTACCACCTTCTTAAGCGTGAAATTGTGGTCTACCTAGTGAACCTTCGTCATCTGCTTCACTCCATTCCTATGGATGTGTGCTCGTGTCTCAACCCGAGAGATGGTCCTATGTCTCGTTCCGTGAGTTGTTCGATCTTCGAGAAGATCGACCCTGCTAGAGTCTCCTTCTTTCCTCCATGTCATGTTGACAGGATTTTTCAAGGCAAGACTTCAAGACAATGATGGTGAATGAATCAACGTTCAACTGAAGTGCACCCTGGATCATGAAGATTATACTAGTCTGCGTTACCCTTCACTTTACCCTACGCTTGAATCTCGAGACGAGATTCTTGTTTAGTGGGGGTGAGTTGTCACATCCCTAGCTTCTGGTGCTGCCTGGTGTGTGCATCATGTTTAAATTCTGAAACTTGAACTGAGGAATTTTGGAAGCCTCAAAAACTTAAATAAAAGAGGGGCAAAAACCCTAGAAATCTCATTCATTGCTCCAAAATGCTCTTCTTAAATGTTTGATAATTTTTGGTTAGGGTTCTGGTCCCAACCAAAATATTGAACATTTTTAAGGATTTATTTTTGCGACTTTGGATTTAATTCATTAGCTATTTGAATTTGAATTATATTCATATAATTAGAATATAATTTCAAATACCCCTGAAATATTTTATAAGCTTTTGGAAAAGTCCATCTAGCAATATAAAATATTCAGAGGAGTTTTTGGCATTGTTTGAATTATTTTTAAAATTCAAAACAGTGGCAAAACAGATTAAATAAAAGAAAACAGAACTGAAATAGAAATAAAAGAGAGAGAGAGAAGGAAGTTACCTGGCCTCACCCGTGCAGCCCACCAGAGCCGGCCCAGCTCCTGTGCTGGTCCAGCACTGTGCGGCCCAGCCCACCGCAGTCGCCACCGTCTTCAACCTCCTGCCAGTAGGCAGGAGGGCGTGTGCCCGACGCGCGCGCGCACGCGCCCGAGCCACCTCCTGCTTGCCGCCCCGCCCCGGATCGGCTAAGGATGCCACGACACCCCCCTGGAACCCCTCGTCCGCTTCCTTGCCTCCCTGCTCTCTCCCTCTCACTCCCCTGCTCTTTTTCCCCTCATGGCCGAAGCCGCCATGGCCACTCCGCTGAGAAACACCGCGGCCAGCCACTCCCTCGCTCCCTCTCCGTGTTCCCGAGATCCGTATCGCCTCCAGCGTCATCCTCGCCAAACCAAGCATCACCGGAAGCCCTGCAATGCCGGCGCCATCATCTTCTTCTTCCTCGGGCACCGAAGGCCGTCATCGTCGATTCGTCGCCGTCGTCGCTTCCCCGGGCTCGTTGACCATCTCGACGTGACCACTGTGAGCTCATGATCCGTTTCCCCCTATTACCGCACTCGATAGCGCTCTATAGTCGCGTATGTCGCCGAGCCCGAAAGCTCACCGCCGCCGGCCATGTCGCCGTCGTGGCTACAGACGCCGTAGCTCGTGCCTGGGCGCGTCATAGTACTCTGTTTGCTCCCAGGAGATGACCCCGACCACCAGCTGGACCTGCCGTGCACCAGAACTCCGAACCCACGCTCGCCCGAACTCCGGTCGCCACCGCGGGCCCCGTTCCGGTGAGCTCGGGCCACCTCAGCCCCTGCTGTTTGCACAGATGGATGCGGGCGACTCCCAGCTCCACGTAGACGCCCTCATCCGCCCCTTTGGTCGCCGGAGATGCAAACCCGAGCGTCTCCGCCGCTCTGCTTGGTCGTCGGCGGCTAGCCGCCGGTGTGTCCGACGTGGCCGCGTGATTAGTGTTAATTACGGCCAGCTAACCCCCCCCAGAGCCACTGACAGCCGGGCCCCACGGCCTAACCAACCGGCTAACTAAAATAGATTAGGGTTAATCTAATTGCAGTGGCCCCACGCGTCAGTTTTGACCGCGCTGACGTGGCCGTTGACCTGGCCCCACCTGTCAACGACACTAGTCAGCACTGTGTCACTGACCAGTGGACCCCACTGGTCAGTTTGACCTGGATCGGCCCCTGTTGACTCTGCTAAGGTCAGCATGACGTCATGCTGACGCAATATTCCTTTTCTGGAATTTAGTTTATTTTAAATATTCAGGAAATTCCAGAAAATGTCCAAAACTTCTAAAATTCATAGAAAATTAACCGTAACTCCAAATTAAATAAATTATATATGAAAAATTATCAGAAAAATTCAAGGAATCCATCTGTACCATTTTCATGCATGTTAGAACAACTTATAGCTGCTGTTTAGCACAAATCAATTAAATGGCATTTGAATAATCACATATGGAGTTTGAATTTGAATCTTGTATTCAAACCAACTTCATTTAATCTGTTGCTAGTTGCATTAGCCCAAAACACATTCATTTTGCCATGTCATGATCATGCATCATATTGTGCATTGCATTGATTGTGTTCCCTTCTGTGTTGTCGGTATTTGTCCCCTCTCGATAGACGTGATACCGATGATGTGATCGTTGACACTAATGAAGACTCAATGTTATCTTCAGAAGTGCCAGGCAAGCAAAACCCCCTTGTTCATTCCGATAAAATCCCACTCTCTCGCTCCTGCTCTCTTTTACTGCATTAGGACAACATCGATTCATCTATTACTTGCCGCGGTAGCTGAACCCCTTTATCCTTTGCATGACCTGTCATTCCACAGTAAATAGATGAAACCCACTAGTATGAGTAGGAGTTGTTTGAGCCCTGTTGTGCCTACTCATTCATGTTTGTTTGTCATGCCTGCTACTGCTTAGAGTTGAGTCAGGTCTGATTCATCGGGGATGAATCAGAGGTGTGTGAACATGTCCTACTATGTGTGAGCTAAGTGTGTGAACACGATTTGGTAAAAGGTATCGGTGAGAGGCCATGTAGGAGTACATGGTGGGTTGTCTCATTGAAGCCGTCCTCAGGAACTTAGTTCTGTGTTTGTGATCCATGATTCAGCTACTACCATACATTGGGCCCTGAAATATGACCCCGCTCGACTTCTTATTCACCCTCGTCCTCTGTCCAGGAGTTGCAAGTAGTTTCTGGTGTTTGTAGTATGCTGGAGGCCGTGGACAGCGCTGACCGTAGGGGTGGGCTGTGATGCGGTAGGCACGTGGCCGGGTATACCGGGCGCCCGTTTGGTGTCACGGAACCCTGTTCACATCGTTTGGGGCTGTGAGCGAAACTCCGGCCGGATCTCCTCATGGATGGAACCCGAATAGGCGATAAACCTGGACTAGAGACTTGAGTGTTTAGGTAGGTCGTGGTCTACACCCACGTCGGCTTTCGCTTGAAGTCTGCCGAGCACATGTCGTGTGCAGACGCTAAGTGGTGGAAACATGTATGAAGAAGTACACCCCTGCAGGGTTAACATCATCTATTCGAATAGCCGTGTCCGCGGAAAAGGACTTCTGGGTTGCTTATATCAGTTCATAGACAAGTGAAAGTGGATACTCTAAAATACGCAAGATAAGCGTGAGTGCTATGGATGGCGTTCTCGTAGGGAGACGGGAGCGGATCCATAGTGGTGTATTGATATGGTGAATATGTGGACTCGTGTGCGCCACCTCAAAAGAGTCGCTTGCAGTCGTAGTTTAGGATAGCCACCGAGTCAAAGCTGGCTTGCTGCAGTTAAACCCCACCACCCCTTTGTTGAAAATGATGCATATGTAGTTAGTTCTGATGTAAGTCTTGCTGGGTACATTTGTACTCACGTTTGCCTATTTTATGTTTTTGCAGAGAGACTTCAGTCTCACTAGTAGTTCCGCGTGGACTTCGACGTTTAGCTTGTTACCTCAGCTACGATCTTGTGCCCTCGGCAGGATCTGATAGATAGTCAGGCTTTTCAGCCTTTTTCATTTATAGATGTCTGTACCCAGACATGATAGCTTCCGCTTGTGCTTTGTTTTGTATGCTCTGAATGTTGGGTCATGAGACCCATGTTTGTAATATCTCGCTCCTCGGAGCCTATTGATAAATTACTTGAGTCATAGAGTCATGTTGTGATGCCATGTTGTATTTGCACATATCGAGCATATTGTGTGTATGTTATTGAAATGCTTGGTATGTGTGGGATCTGACCATCTAGTTGTTTATCTTTAGTAGCCTCTCTTACGGGGAAATGTCTCCTAGTGTTTCACTGAGCCATGGTAGCTTGCTACTGCTCCGGAACACTTAGGCTGGCCGGCATGTGTCCTTCTTCGTTCCTGTGTCTGTCCCTTCGGGGAAATGTCACGCGATGAATACCAGAGTCATGTTAGCCCGCTACAGCCCGGTTCACCGGAGTCCTGCTAGCCCAGTGCTACAGCCTGGATTCACTCGCTGATGACCGACACGTTCGATGCTGGGTCATGGATGCCTGTCCCTGTAAGTCTGTGCCACTTTGGGTTTACGACTAGCCATGTCAGCCCGGGCTCCTTATCATATGGATGCTAGCGACACTGTCATATACGTGTGCCAAAAGGCGCAAACGGTCCCGGGCAAAGGTAAGGCGACACCCGTGGGAATACCGTGCGTGAGGCCGCAAAGTGATATGAGGTGTTACATGCTAGATCGATGTGGCATTGAGTCGGGGTCCTGACAGGGGTCACATTTGACTTTAGGTTTTGGGCATATGTGGAAATGATAAAGTGGTTGAGGGCTTTGGAGCATATCACTAAGCACTTTGAGCAAGCAAGCCATTAAGCAACACCTCATCCCCTTTTAATAGTATTGGCTTTTCCTATGGACTCAATGTGATACTGGATCACTAAAATGAAAATGTAGAGTCTTGAGCTTTTGCCAATGTTTGTCCTTAGCATCTTGAAGGGGTTCCACATCCTCTTGTCCTGCCACTCTAATGTTGAACTTATTTGAAATATACTAGATAGAAATATTAGTCCAACAAGAGATATGTTGACATCAATTACCAAAATCACCAGGGAGCACTTGTGCTTTCAATCTCCCCTTTTTGGTAATTGATGACAACATACATCAAAGCTTTAGATAAAGATACGAAGTATAACAAGTAAAGCTTTGGAAGAACATGCAACATGCATTGGCTCCCCCTACATGTATGCAATCATGTGAATATAGATTATAAAAGTGTGTGAATGCATAAACATGTCAGAGAAAGCAATGAGTTACATGTATCTTGGCTATATGCATCAGAGCAAATGATGTGAAATGCGGAAAATGTACCTACATGTGCATGAGTCCTTCTTGCAAACAATATGCACATCAGCAAGAGATCCTCATGCACATGAGTGTGATGCATATACTTAGCTTGTGGTCTTGAGCTGAGTTTGGAAGAGATGAACCTGAGAAAACAGGGTTAGATAACACAGGAACATCTACTAAACAGAGCAAGAATGAGAAACCACAAGAGTACCAATACTGGGATGACATGTAGAGAGTGAGTACTTAGTACTCTATTTAGATATTAACATGTCCCCAAGATATGCAATGAATTCCAGAGATTTTCTTCCCTTAGATGTCTTTCTCCTCCTGTATCTGATATTGTATAATGAGAGAAGATAGGGTAATAGAAAATCAGATCAAAGAAAAATAGAGCAAAAGACACAAAGAATCATCTATTAACATGTCTTTCCCCTCTTAAAGACATGTGACTTCTCTCCTCTTTGAATACCAAGCATCTGGGAAGACTAAGAAATCTTTCTCTCCCATAGGGTCTCTCTCTCCCTTTGATGTGATTAAGCTTTGATGTGATCTCTCTCTCCCCCTTTGACATCAATTTCCAAGAAGGGATCTTTTGGAGTATGAGTCAAATAGGTTTGGTCCTTGAGTCACATGAAATGCAGCATGTAGAATGTGATGCAGGTAGAGGATAAGAATCATCGAGTGGAGCTGGATTAGAAATGCAGGATGCAAATGGAAAAATTTTGCTCAGTTGTGAAAACAGTAACACCGAGTCTTTTTCTTTGGTGACACCGAGTTGTTTCGGTCTAGCCGATGAGAAAAGATCGGTGAGGCCGAGTTCAACACAGAGAAATATTCGTCATCTCAGCTCACTAGGAAAAAAAGGATCTCACAAAGATTTTCAGGGAATTAACTAAAGGATTTGCAATGAATTAAATGCAGGGAATGCAGAAAATAAAATAAAAGAAATCTAGATGAAGTTTTTTTTGGAAGGGGAAACAAACATGCAAGAGACAAATGCAAGAACACACGGAAACACTAGAGAACTTCATCTAGAATTGGTCGGCGACAAAGTCACCTATGTTAGAGTATATTGACTTAGGAGTCAAGTGAAGGCACATGATCATAGGTCATACTCATCGTTTAAGCTCAAGATGGGGTTGCCATTTTTCATTTAGGCATTTTGATGTATTCACATCTTGTTGAGCTGCTTTGACCCATGTCTTGGGGGTAAAGCTTCTCTAAGATGGAATGCCATACCTTGGTGGTGGTGCTGATATTGATCATGTAATTGAACTTGTGTAGGATGCTCAAGGTTAATGTAGTTCATCAAGAGTTGGGAGCACCACTTGTAATTTGAGTTCATATTCCTACATGGGTTAGATTTGCAAGGAAGAGCACTTGTGTATCCAGAATGACAATAATGAAGTTTGATACCAAATGAAATTTGATATATAGAAATTGTTAAAGGATATATTAAAAGGATCCATGCTTCCTTGTCTTCAACCACCATATTGTAGAGACTTGGCGATGTAGAGATTGCTTAGAGTGTGAGTGAGTTGCAATCTCATAGAATTGGGCTTATCCAAGTACCTACAAGGGTTAGATAGCATGCAAGGATACAAGTATATCCAAGACATATGATCATCATCATAAGAGAAAGTTCAAGAATTAGTCATAAAAAGCTCATGCCTTGCATGCATCCAAATGGAGTTACTACTCCAAGTTTGAGGCATCAATGATGTTCAATTCACCTCTCAAATGGCAAAATACTTTCTCATCAAGCGGTTTGGGGAATATATCCGCCAATTGCTTATCGGTACGAACATGCTTAAGATCGATATCTCCTTTAGCAACATGATATCGAATGAAATGATGACGAACTTCAATATGCTTAGTATGAGAATGTTGCACGGGATTATGAGCAATCTTAATAGCACTTTCATTGTCACAAAGCAATGGAACAGGTTTCACATATATGCCATAATCTTTAAGTGTTTGGGTCATCCAAAGTAACTGAGCACAGCATGAACCGGCGGCAATGTATTTCGCTTTGGCGGTGGATAAGGATACCGAGTTTTGTTTCTTAGAGGACCAAGACACAAGAGATCTACCAAGAAATTGACAAGTACCCGAAGTGGACTTTCTATCAACCTTGTCACCGGCATAGTCCGAATTGGAGTAGCCAACAAGATCAAAAGAAGACCTCTTAGGATACCAAATGCCAAAGTTTGGTGTATGAATTAAGTATCTCACTATCATTTTTATAGCCTTAAGATGACATTCTTTGGGGGCGCTTGATATTGTGCACACATGCACACACTTAGCATAATATCGGGACGGGAGGCACATAGATATAACAATGAACCAATCATAGAGCAGTAAACTTTTTGGTCAACCGGTTCGCCATCCTTTGTCAAGTCAAGATGTCCACTAGTAGGCATGGGTGTACTCATACCTTTGCATTCTTACATGTTTAACTTCTTGAATAAGTCCTTGGTGTACTTTGTTTGAGAGACAAAGGTACCCTCCTTAGTTTGCTTAATTTGCAAACCAAGAAAGAACTTGAGTTCACTCATCATAGACATCTCAAACTTCTCCGACATTAGCCTTCCAAACTTTTCACTAAAATGAGGGTTAGACGAACCAAATATGATATCATCCACATTAATTTGGCATAGAAATAATTCACCATTAACCATTTTAGTAAAAAGTGTAGAATCAATATTTCCAATCACAAAGCCCTTTTTCAATAAGGAACTTAGTCAAGCATTTATACCATGCTCTAGGAGCTTGTTTAAGACCATAAAGAGCTTTGTGAAGTTTGTACACATGAACGGGTTTCTTGGGATTAACAAAGCCGGGGGGTTGTTTAACATAAACTTCCTCCTCAATTTCACCATTAAGAAAGGCATTTTTATTGTCCATTTGATACAAAGTGATATCATGATGATTGGCATAAGCAAGTAAGATGTGAATGGATTCAAGTCTAGAAACGGGGGCATATGTCTCACCATAGTCCATACCCTCGACTTGAGTGTAGCCTTGAGCGATGATATGAGCCTTGTTGCGTACAACTTGTCCATCTTCATCTTGCTTGTTTCGAAAGACCCATTTGGTTCCAATGAAATTTTGCTTCTCATCGGGCTTTTCAACCAACGTTCATGCATGGCGTTCACCCAATCTGGATCATCAAGAGCATCTTCAACCTTCATAGGTTCAATACTAGAAATGAATAAGTAATGTTCACAAAAGTTAGCCAAACAAGTTTTAGAGAGAGTAATTCTTCCGGTTTGAATATCATTAAAGATTTGTTCGACGGGATGATCTCTTGAGACTCTTGCTCGAACTCATGAGAGCTTTTGTTTGGGTCAGGGTGGAACATCCTCTTCATTTTCTTGTTCTTCTTCTTGTCTTTCTTCATTGTCGTTGGCGTTGTTGTTCTCTAGTGGAGGTGGAGAAGGAGGTTGATACATCTCCAACATATATATATATATATATATATATATATATTTTATTGTTCCATGCTATTATATTATCTGTTTTGGATGTTTTATATGCATTAATATGCTATTTTATATGATTTTTGGGACTAACCTATTAACCTAGAGCCCAGTGCCAGTTTCTGTTTTTTCCTTGTTTTAGAGTCTCACAGAAAAGGAATACCAAACCGAGTCCAAATGGAATAAAACTTTCGCGATGATTTATCTTGGATCATAAGACACCCAGGAGACTTGGAGTGCAAGTCAGAAGGGCCTCGAGGCGGCCACAAGGATGGACGGCACGCCCAGGGGGTAGGGTGCGCCCCCAGACCTCATGGGCCCCTCGTAGCTCTCCTGACCTAATTCTTCCGCATATATATACTCTTATACCCCAAAAACATCCAGGGGAGCCACGAAACCACTTTTCCACCACCGCAACCTTCTGTACCCGTGAGATCCCATCTTGGGGCCTTTTCCGGCATCCTGCCGGAGGGGGATTCGATCATGGAGGGCTTCTACATCAACACCATTGCCTCTCCGATGAAGCGTGAATAGTTTACTTTAGACCTACGGGTCCATAGCTAGTAGCTAGATGGCTTCTTCTCTCTCTTTGATTGTCAATACAAAGTTCTCCTCGATGTTCTTGGAGATCTATTCGATGTAATACTCTTTTGCGGTGTCTTTGCCGAGATTCGATGAATTGTGGATTTACGATCAGCTTATTTATGAATATTATTTGAATCTCCTCTGAATTCTTATATGCATGATTTGATATCTTTGCAAGTCTCTTCGAACTATTGATTTGGTTTGGCCAACTAGATTGGTTTTTCTTGCAATGGGAGAAGTGCTTAGCTTTGGGTTCAAACTTGTGGTGTCCTTTCCCAGTGATAGTAGGGGCAGCAAGGCATGTATTGTATTGTTGCCATCGAGGATAAAAAGATGGGGTTTTCATCATATTGTTTGAGTTAATTCCTCTACATCATGTCATCTTGCTTAAAGCGTTACTCCGTTCTTTATGAACTTAATCCTCTAGATGCATGCTGGATAGCGGTCGATGTGTGGAGTAATAGTAGTAGATGCAGAATCGTTTTGGTCTACTTGAGACGGACGTGATGCCTATATTCTGATCATTGCCTTAGATATCATCATAACTTTGCGCTTTTCTATCAATTGCTCGGTAGTAATTTGTTCACTCATCGTAATAATTTCTATCTTGAGAGAAGCCTCTAGTGAAAACTATGGCCCCCTGGGTCTATTTTACATCATATTTATTTTCCTTCAACTTGCCAATTTCTGTCGCCGTTCCCTTACTTTACAATCTTTTACTTTCCGTTCCATAAACCAAAAATACCAAAAATATTACTTTACCGTTTATCCATCTCTATGAGATCTCACTTTGCGAATAACCGTGAAGGGATTAACAACCCCTTTGTCCCATTGGTTGCAAGTTGGTGTTTGTTTGTGCAGGTATTTGGTGGCTTGTCGTGTTGTCTCCTACTGGATTGATACCTTGGTTCTCAAAACTAAGCGAAATACTTATGCTACTTTGCTGCATCACCCTTTCCTCTTCAAGGGAAAAACCAACGCAAGCTCAAGAGGTAGTAAGAAGGATTTCTGGCGCCGTTGCCGGGGAGATATATGCTAAGCCAATACATACCAAGTACCCATCATAAACTCTCATCCCTCGCATTACATTATTTACCATTCACCTCTTGTTTTCCTCTCCCCCACTTCTAAAATGATTTTTAAAAAGATTTGCCTTTTCTTCGCCCTTCTTTCGTTTGTCTTCTTTGTTTTCTCTTTGTGTGCTCATGTGTTGGATTGCTTGCTTTGTCACATGGCTCAAGATAATACCAAATTGTGTGACTTTTCCAATTCCAACAACAACGATTTTATTAGTACTCCGATAGCTCCCAATGCTAATGCTGAATCTTGTGAGATTAATACTGATTTGCAAAATCTTGTTATGAAAGATCAATTTTCCGGCCTTCCCAATGATGATGTCGCATCCCATCTTAATAATTCATTGATTTGTGCGATATGCAAAAGAAAAAAGATGTGGATAATGATATTGTTAAGTTGAAACTATTTCCGTTCTTGCTTAGGGATCGCGCTAAAACTTGGTTTTCATCTTTGCCTAAAAATAGTATTGATTCATGGAACAAGTGTAAACATGCCTTTATTTCCAAGTATTTTCCTCCCACTAAGATCATCTCCCTTACGAACGATATTATGAATTTTAAGCAACTTGATCATGAACATGTTGCACAATCTTGGGAGAGGATGAAATTGATGATTAGAAATTGCCCTACTCATGGTTTGAATTTATGGATGATTACACAAAATTTTTATGCAGGATTGAATTTTGCTTCTAGAAATCTTTTAGATTCGGCCGCGAGATGCACTTTTATGGAAATTACCTTAGGAGAAGCTACTAAACTCCTAGATAATATTATGGTTAATTATTCTCAATGGCATACCGAAAGATCTTCCACTAGTAAAAAGGTGCATGCGATTGAAGAAATAAATGTTTTGAGTGGAAAGATGGATGAGCTTATGAAATTGTTTGCTAGTTAGAGTGATCCTGTTGATCCTAATGATATGCATTTGTCTACTTTGATTGAAAACAATAATGAATCTATGGATGTGAATTTTGTTGGTAGGAACAATTTTGGTAATAACGCATATAGAGGTAATTGTAACCCTAGGCCATTTCCTAGTAATTCCTCTAATAATTATGGTAATTCCTACAACAATTATTATGGAAATTATAATAATATGCCCCCTGAATTTGATAATAGTGTTCAATAATTTATTAGTTCGCAAAAAAAATTCAATTCTTTGATTAAAGAAAAATTGCTTAAGATTGATGATTTGGCTAGGAACGTGGATAGAATTATCCTTGATGTTGATTCTTTGAAATTTAGATCTATTACACCTAAGCATGATATCAATGAGTCTCTCAAAGCCATGAGAATTTCCATTGATGAGTGCAAGGAAAGAACTGCTAAGATGCGAGCTAAAGAGATTGGTTTATAAAAGCTTGTTCTTCTAGTTTCCGTGAAAATAATGATAAAGATCTTAAAGTGATTGATGTGACTCCTATTGAATCTTTTTTTCCAATGTATATCTTGATAAATATGGGACTGGAGATAATTAAACTTTAGTTAGAAGGCATCCCAATGATTCGTAGTTTTTAGATCTTGATGCAAAAAATGATAAAAGTGGGATTGAAGAGGTCAAAACTTTAGATAGCAATGAACCCACTATTTTGGATTTCAAGGACTTTAATTATGATAATTTCTCTTTAATAGATTTTATTTCCTTGTTGCAATCCATGTTGAATTCTCCTCATGCTTATAACCAAAACAAAGCTTTTACTAAATATATCGTTGATGCTATGATGCAATCTTATGAAGAAAAGCTTAATCTGGAAGTTTCTATTCCTAGAAAACTTTATGATGAGTGGGAACCTACTATTAGGATTAAAGATTATGAATGCTATGCTTTGTGTGATTTGGGTGCTAGTGTTTACACGATTCCGAAAACTTTATGTCATGTGTTAGGTTTCTGCGAATTTGATGATTGTTCCTTAAATTTGCATCTTGCAGATTCCACTATTAAGAAACCTATGGGAAGAATTAATGATGTTATTATTGTTACAAATAAGAATTATGTGCCCGTAGATTTCATTGTTCTTGATATATATTGCAATCCTACATGCCCTATTATTCTTGGTAGTCCTAATTTCTCAGGATTTTGGGAGTTATAGAAGTATTTGAAATATCCAGATTGCGACAGATTGTTCTGTTTTTGACAGATTCTGTTTTTCGCGTGTTGTTTGCTTATTTTGATGCATCTATGGCTAGTATCGGGGGGTATGAACCATGGAAAAGTTGGAATACAGTAGATATTACACCAATATAAATAAAGAATGAGTTCACAACAGTACCAAAAGTGCTGATTTATTTTCTTATACTAATGGAGCTTACGAGATTTTCTGTTGGAGTTTTGTGTTGTGAAGTTTTCAAGTTTTGGGTAAGGATTTGATGGACTATGGAATAAGGAGTGGCAAGACCCTAAGCTTGGGTATGCCCAAGGTACCCCAAGGTAATATTCAAGGATGTCAAAAATCCTAAGCTTGGGGATGCCCTAGGAAGGCATTCCCTCTTTCGTCTTTTCGTCTATCGGTAACTTTACTTGAGGCTATATTTTTATTCACCACATGATATGTGTTTTGCTTGGAGCGTCTTGTATGATTTTATTATTTGCTTTTTAGTTTGCCACAATCACCCTTGCTGTACACACCTTTTGAGAGAGACATGCATGAATCATGATTTGTTAGAATGCTCTATGTGCTTCACTTATATCTTTTGAGCTAGGCAAAATTTCCTTTATGTGCTTCACTTATATATTTTTAGAGCACGGCGGTGATTTTATTTTATAGAAATTGATGAACTCTCGCACTTCACTTATATTATTTTGAGAGTCTTTAGAACAACATGGTAATTTGCTTTGGTTATAAAATTAGTCCTAGTATGATAGGCAAAAATTTCATATAAAGTGCATTGAATACTATGATAAGTTTGATTCCTTATGATTGTTTTGAGATATGAAGATGGTGGCATTAGTGTCATGCTAGTGAGTAGTTGTGAATTTGAGAAATACTTGTGTTAAGGTTTGTGAGTCTCGTAGCATGCACATATGGTGAACCGTTATGTAACAAAGCTGGAGCTTGCGATATTTTTTGATTGTCATCCTTTGTGTGGAGGTCGGGGTCACGTGATGGTTAACTCCTACCAACCCTTCCCCTAGGAGCAGGCGCGTAGTACTTTGTTTCGATGACTAATAGATTTTTGCTATAAGTATGTTAGTTCTTTATGACTAATGTTGAGTCCATGGATTATATGCACTATCACCTTTCCGCCATTGCTAGCCTCTCTAGTACCGCGCAACTTTCGCTGGTACGATAAACCCACCACATATCCTTCCTCAAAACAGCCACCATACCTACCTATTATGGCATTTCCATAGTCATTCTGAGATATATTGCCATGCAACTTTCCACTGTTCCGTTTATTATGACATGCATCATCATTGTCATATTGCTTTGCATGATCATGTAGTTGACATCGTATTTGTGGCAACGCCACCGTTCATCATATTTTTTATACATGTCGCTCTTAATTCATTGCACATCCCGGTACACCGCCGAAGGCATTCACATAGAGTCATATTTTTGTTCTAGTATCGATATGTAATTCTTGAGTTGTAAGTAAATAGAAGTGTGATGATATTCATTATTAGAGCATTGTACCATGAGCAAATAAAAAAAGAGAAAAGCCAAAAAAAAGAGATGGCCCCAAAAAAATGAGAGAAAAAGAGAGAAGGGACAATGTTACTATCCTTTTTGCCACACTTGTGCTTCAAAGTAGCACCATGATCTTCATGATAGAGTCTCCTATGATATCGCTTTCATGTACTAGTGGGAAATTTTCATTATAGAACTTGGCTTGTATATTCCAACGATGGGCTTCCTCAAATGCGCTACGTCTTCATGAGCAGGCAAGTTGGATGCACACCCACTTAGTTTTCTTTTTTGAGCTTTCATAAACTTATAGCTGTAGTGCATTCATTGCATTTCAATCCCTACTCACTCACATTCATATCTACTAATGGGCATCTCCATATCCTGTTGATACGCCTAGTTGATGTGAGACTATCTCCCTCTTTTTGTCTTCTCCACAACCACCGTCTATTCCACCTATAGTGTTATGTCCATGGCTCACGCTCATGTATTGCGTGAAAGTTGAAAAGGTTTGAGAATACAGAAGTATGAAACAATTTCTTGGCTAAAACCGGGGTTGTGCATGATTTGAAATTTTGTGTGATGAAGATGAAGCATAGCCATACTATATGCTTTTGTAGGGATAAGTTTTATTTGGCCATGTTATTTTGAGAAGACATAATTATTTTGTTAGTATGCTTGAAGTATTATTGTTTTTATGTCAATATAAACTTTTGTTTTAAATCTTACGGATCTGAACATTCATGCCACAATAAAGAGAATTACATGGATAAATATGTTAGGTAGCATTCCACATCAAAAATTCTGTTTTTATCATTTACCTACTCGAGGACGAGCAGGAATTAAGCTTGGGGATGCTTGATACATCTCCAACGTATCTATAATTTTTAATTGTTCCATGCTATTATATTATCTGTTTTGGATGTTTTATATTTATTAATATGCTATTTTATATGATTTTTGGGACTAACCTATTAACCTAGAGCCCAGTGCCAGTTTCTTTTTTTCCCTTGTTTTAGAGTTTCGCAGAAAAGGAATACCAAACGGAGTCCAAACGGAATAAAACTTTCACGATGATTTTTATTGGACCAGAAGACACCCAGGAGACTTGGTGTGCAAGTTAGAAGAGCCTCGAGGTGTCCACAAGGGTGGAGGGCGCGCCCCCAACCTTATGGGACCCTCGTAGCTCTCCTGACCTAATTCTTCCGCCTATATATACTCTTATACCCCAAAAACATCCAGGGGAGCCACGAAACCACTTTTCCACCGCCGCAACCTTCTGTACCCGTGAAATCCCATCTTGGGGTATTTTCAGGCATCCTGCCAGAGGAGGATTCAATCACGGAGGGCTTCTACATCAACACCATTGCCTCGCCGATGAAGCACGAGTAGTTTACTTTAGACCTACGAGTCCATAGCTAGTAGCTAGATGGCTTCTTCTCTCTCTTTGATTGTCAATACAAAGTTCTCCTCGATGTTCTTGGAGATCTATTCGATGTAATACTCTTTTGTGGTGTGTTTGCCGAGATCCGATGAGTTGTGGAATTATGATCAGCTTATCTATGAATATTATTTGAATCTCCTCTTAATTCTTATATGCATGATTTGATATCTTTGCAAGTCTCTTCGAACTATCGATTTGGTTTGGCCAACTAGATTGGTTTTTATTGCAATGGGAGAAGTGCTTAGCTTTGGGTTCAATCTTGCGGTGTCCTTTCCAGTGACAGTAGGGGCAGCAAGGCACGTATTGTATTGTTGGCATCGAGGATAAAAAGATGGGGTTTTCATCATATTGTTTGAGTTAATTCCTCTACGTCATGTCATCTTACTTAAAGCGTTACTCCGTTCTTTATGAACTTAATACTCTAGATGCATGCTGGATAGCGGTCGATGTGTGGAGTAATAGTAGTAGATGCAGAATCGTTTCGGTCTACTTGACACAGACGTGATGCCTATATTCATGATCATTGCCTTAGATATCGTCATAACTTTGCACTTTTATATCAGTTGCTCGGCAGTAATTTTTTCACCCACTGTAATAATTTCTATCTTGAGAGAAGCCTCTTGTGAAACCTATGGCCCCTGGGTCTATTTTACATCATATTAGTTTTCTGTCAACTTGCCAATTTTTGTCGCCGTTCCCTTACTTTACAACCTTTTACTTTCTGTTCCATAAACCAAAAATACCAAAAATATTACTCTACCATTTATCCATCTCTATCAGATCTCACTTTGCGAATAACCGTGAAGGGATTAACAACCTCTTTGTCGTGTTGGTTGCAAGTTGGTGTTTGTTTGTGCAGGTATTTGGTGGCTTGTTGCGTTGTCTCCTACTGGATTGATACCTTAGTTCTCAAAACTGAGGGAAATACTTACGCTACTTTGCTGCATCGCCCTTTCCTCTTCAAGGGAAAAACCAATGCAAGCTCAAGAGGTAGTAGAGGTCGATGAGGTTCATCTTGTTGTACATTCTCTTTCGCATCGTCTTGATGTGTTCCACTTGTGGATGCCTCCAAGTCGACTTGTGGATCACCTTGGCATGAAGTTGCCTTTCCATTTGGACAGACGAGGTACTCTCCTTCACCTCCGTTGGGCGAATCTTGCCAATAGACAAGTCTTGTATTGCTTTCGAAGGATCTTTGTCACCTACATCAATCGGCAATTGCTCTACTTGCGAGCCATTAGATTCATCAAACTTCACATCTACCGTCTCTTCAACCTTTCGGGTGAAATTGTTGTAGACATGGTATGTGTGAGAGTTTGAGCCATAATGGAGTAGGAAACCTTCATGAGATTTAGGAGAAAATTTCGAACAATGATGCTTATCAAGAATGTAGCACTTTGAGCCAAATACCTGAAAGTATCCAACTTGGGGTTTGATACCGGTGAGAATCTCGTATGCCGTCTAGCTTGTGAAGATATAGACGATTCGTGCATGACAAGTTGTCTCAAGCACTTAAGTATTTTGGCATCTTGTACTCATCAAGCATCGTTCTCGCCATTTCGATGTGCGTCCGGTTCTTCCTCTCAACAACTCCATTTTGTTGAGGCGTGTACATAGCCGAGAACTCATGTGAAATCCCTTCTTCATCAAGAAAGGTCTCCACATTGGTGTTCTTGAACTCCGTTCCGTTGTCACAGCGAACTTTCTTGATCTTCACTTCAAATTGATTTTGGGCCTTCCTAGCGAAGTTCTTGAAGATCTTTTGGACCTGCGATTTATCATCAAGAAAGAACACCCACGTAAATCTTGAAAAATCATCAACAATGACCAATCCGAATGAGTTACTACCGAGACTCTTATAGGCGTTGGGACCGAAGAGATCCATGTGAAGTAGCTCGAGTGGTCTTCTCGTGGTCATGATGTTCTTCACGGGATGACTTCCTCCAACTTGTTTTCCTGCTTGGCAAGCACTACAATGTCTATCCTTGTCAAATATAACGTCTTTCACTCCAAGGATACGATCACCTTTAATAAGCTTGTCAAGATTTCACATGCCCACATGACCTAACCGTCTATGCCACGACCAGCCTTTAGAAGATTTAGCAATTAAGCAAGTTCTAGATTGAGCAATTTTAGTGAAATTAACAATGTATATATCACCTCTACGTATGCCGGTAAAGATCATTTTATGATTATCTCTTCGAAACACTTGGCAATCTACTTCAGTAAATAGGACATTGAAACCGAAATCGGCTAGTCTAGATACAAAAAGTAAATTATAGCCAAGAGATTCAATGAGCATGACATTTTGTATGGAGCTATCATGTGAGATGGCCACCTTACCGAGGCCAACCACCTTACCCTTTGAGTTATCACCAAAAGTGACATACTTTCGAGAGTCGTCATTTTCAACAAGCTCGTGAAACATATCCTTGTCTCTGGTCATGTGATTGGTACATCCACTAGCAAGAACCCATTCCTTTCCTCCAGCCATGTAGCCACAAAGATTAGCCATAAGACCAAAGTGTCTCATAGACTCATCGAGATCAAAGTCACTATCATTATCCTCATCATAGTATCCATGTTCAACATCGTCTTGTGATTGATCATCACCTAGAGAGAGTGATTCATTAGATTTATGATCATGACAATGTTCATGTTTATGAATTCTAATGACTTCCAAGATGATATTACTAATGATTCCAACATCTCCTTTGGCACACATAAGGTCACGAAGCTCAAATAGACAATCGCCAAACTTAGGATCATTAGGACTCATCTTATTCAAAGCAATAGACTTGTGAAGAATCTCATCTAAGTTTTCCAAGGAATAATCTGGAAAGCGTTCCTCAAGAAATCTCCACATGCTGTAAGCACAATCAAGAGTACGCAAGCATGCTATCAAATTTCTAGGCAAACCTCTAGTAATAAGATTGACAGTTCTAAGATTGCGAATCATGTCAAGAGACTCATCGGGGGTAGGATGCAAAGGATCAACAAGGGGCGCAGAAGGGCTAGTAATGTATTTGTTCAAGTGATATTAATTGAAAATCTCAAGCATCTCATTTTTCCAAGCATTAAAGAACTCTCCATCAAGTATGGGCAGTCTACGTCTAAAACTCCCCATCGTAGACTCATCCATCATCCTCCAATGGTGATTAAACCAAAGCAATGGAGACCAAAGCTCTGATACCAATTGAAAGGATCGACAAGAGGTGTCTAGAGGGGGGGGGTGATTAGACCCTCAACAAGTAAAGGTAGCACTTTTTAAGTTTTTCAAGTTAAGGTTGGAGATTAGCACAATTTCAAGCATTCACAATACAATTCAAGAAGCATGGCAATAGTATATGAGCAGTGGAAAGTAAAGCATGCAACTTGCAAGAAAGTAAAGAGATGGGATTGGAATGTGCAAACGCAATTGGAGACACGGAGATTTTTGGCATGGTTCCGATAGGTGGTGCTATCGTACATCCACGTCGGTGGAGACTTCAACCCACAATGGGTAACAGTCACGCGAGTCCACGGAGGGCTCCACCCATGAAGGGTTCATGAAGAAGCAACCTTGTCTATCCCACCATGGCCATTGCCCACGAAGGACTTGCCTCACTTGGGTAGATCTTCACAAAGTAGGCGATGTCCTTGTCCTTACATACTCCTTGGTTCAACTCCACAATCTTGGCAGAGCCTCCCAAGTGACACCTAACCAATCTAGGAGACACCACTCTCCAAAAGGTAACAGATGGTGTGTTGATGATGAACTCCTTGGTCTTGTGCTTCAAATGATAGTCTCCCCAACACTCAACTCTCTCACACAGATTGGGATATGGTGGAAAGATGATTTGAGTGGAGAGCAACTTGGGGAAGGCTAGAGATCAAGATTCTTGTGGTTGGATTGGAATGTCTTTGTCTCAACACATGAGTAGGTGGTTATCTCTCAGAAAATGAGTAGTGGAAGTGTAGGCACATTCTGATGGCTCTCTCTCGAATGGAGAAGGGGGTGGAGGGGTATATATAGCCTCCACACAAAATCTAACCGTTACACACAATTTACCAAACTCGGTGGGACCGAATAGTGAAACTCGGTCAGACCGATATGGTTCAAAATGTGAACGTTAGGCTTTTTGGTGGGACTGACAAGGTCAACTCGGTGAGACCAATGTTCTAGGGTTAGGGCAAAACTTCATGTCGGTGAGACCGATTGCATGAACTCGGTGAGACCGGTTTCAGCAATAAGCAAACAACGACTTGGTCAAGCAAACTCGGTGGGACCAACTGCGTATCTCGACGAGACTGAAATAACTGCAATAGGTGATAGAGAGTTTGCAAGGCCATCTCAGTGAGACCGACATCCCATCGGTGAGACCGAACTGATTAGGGTTTCTGGTAGTGGATATGTTAAGTGAACTTGGTGGCGCCGGATAGTGGGGTCGCATTTGACTTTAGGTTTAGGACATATGTGGAAATGAGAAAGTGGTTGAGGGCTTTGGAGCATATCACTAAGCACTTTGAGCAAGCAAGCCATTAAGCAACACCTCATCCCCTTTTAATAGTATTGGCTTTTCCTATGGACTCAATGTGATCTTGTATCACGAAAATGAAAATGTAGAGTCTTGAGCTTTTGCCAATGTTTGTCCTTAGCATCTTGAAGGGGTTCCACATCCTCTTGTCCTGCCACTCCAATGTTGAACTTATCTAAAAAATACTAGATAGAAATATTAGTCCAACAAGAGATATGTTGACATCAATAACCAAAATCAACCAGGGAGCACTTGTGCTTTCAAATACTTACTCTACTTTGCTGCATCACCCTTTCCTCTTCAAGGGAAAAACCAACACAAGCTCAAGAGGTAGCATTAGGCCGCTGGCGGCTCATGTCGACGGGCCTCAGACAGGCCCAGATGATCAAGACACAAGGCAGAAGAGGCAACGTACAAGGTGGGCCGGATGGAGCCCAAGGTTAGAAGATGATGCGTGGCCCAGAAGTGTAAGCCGCCCAATGGCGACTTGCCGTAGAAGGCAAGGCGACTTAGAGCCAGGATCAGACACGAAACATGACCTGACCCGGACTCTTGTAAGTTGGCAGCCTTGACTTGTATAAAATGGTGAGCCCCGAGCATAGAATAGACAGGTTACAATCGATCGATAGCTAGGTCAAACGAATCCACTCCCTTGTAATCGATACTCAAGCAATACAACATAAAGCAGGACATAGGATTTACCTCCGCCGTTAGGGGCCGAACCTGGGTAATCACACGTCTCTCGTCCCTCTCAACCCCGATAAGTTAGTCAGTGTTGCAATGGCCTCACGTTTAAGTCCATTCATGAGGACATCTGCCATGACATAACCACGACAGTTGGCGCCTACCATGGGGCCAGCGCACGGTGGTTTCGAGTTCTTAAAGGGCTCCTTCCCAGGGATCGAGGGATACGCCATTGGTAGGATGACCAAGAGTCGCCGCGACAAGCTTTACATCGATGCTACTTCTTGAGCTTGCATTGGTTTTTCCATTGAAGAGGAAAGGGTGATGGAGCAAAGTAGAGATAAGTATTTCCCTCAGTTGGGAACCAAGGTATCAATCTAGTAGGAGGTACATGCAAGTCTCCAATCTATGCACCTGCACAAACAATCAAACACTTGCACCGAACGCGATAAAGGGGTTGTCGATCCCTTCACGGTCACTTGCAAGGATGAGATATGATAGAGATAGATATAAAATATTACTAAAACGTAAAACAAAATAAAAGTAAATAAAACTCAGTGAGGTATTTTTCGGTTTTTTGGTTTATAGATTTGAAAATATATGATGGAAAATAGACTCGGAGGCCATAGGTTTCACTAGAGGCTTCTCTCTTGAAAGAAAGTAATACGTGGCTGAACAAATTACTGTCGAGCAATTGATAGAACAGTGCAAAGTTATGACGATATCCAAGCCAATGATTATGAATATAGGCATCACGTCTGTGCCAAGTAGATCGAAACAATTCTACATCTAGTACTACTACTCCACACATCAACCGCTATCCATCATGCATCTAGAGTATTAAGTTCATAAGAACGGAGTAACGCCTTAAGTAAGATGACATGATGTAGAGGGATAAACTCAAGCAATATGATGAAAACACCATCTTTTTACCCTCGATGGCAACAATACAATACGTGCCTCGCTACCCCTACTTTGTTACTGGGTGAGGACACCGCAAGATTGAACCCAAAACTAAGCAGCTCTCCCATTGCAAGAGGAACCAATCTAGTTGGCCGAAACAAACCGATAATTAGAAGAAAAATACAAAGATATTTAATCATGCATATAAGAATTCGGAGAAGATTCAAATAATATTCATAGATAATCTGATCATAAATCCACAATTCATCGGATCTCGACAAACACACCGCAAAGAATGTTACATCGGATAGATCTCCAAGAACATTGACGAGAACATTGTATTGAAGATCAAAGAGAGAGAAGAAGCCATCTAGCTACTAGCTATGGACCCGTAGGTCTGTGGTAAACTACTCACGCTTCATCGGAAGGGCAATAGAGTTGATGTAGAAGCCCTGCATGATTAAATCACCCACGGGCAGGGTGCCGGAAAAGGCCCCAAGATGGGATCTCACGAGGTTAGAGGCTTGCGGCAGCGAAAAAGTATTTTGGTGGATGCTTCTGGTAGTTTGGAAATATTTCTGAATTTATAGGCCAAAGATTAGGGTTAGAGGACCTCCGAGGGACCCACAAGCCAGGGGCCGCCCCCCTAGGGCGCACCCCTGAGGCTTGTCGCCGCCTCGGGACTTCTTTGACTTCATATCCAAGTCCTACAGGTGTCTTCTGGTCCAAGAAAAATCATCACGTAAGTTTTATTCCGTTTGGACTTCGTTTGATATTCCTTCCTGAAAAAGCCAAAAACAAGGGGGGAAACAGCAACTGGCACTGGGCACTAGGTTAATAGGTTAGTCCCAAAAATAATATAAAATAGCATATTAATGCATATAAAACATCCAAAACAGATAATATAGTAGCATGGAACAATAAAAAGTTACAGATACATTGGAGATGTATCAAGCATCCCCAAGCTTAATTCCTACTCGTCCTCGAGTAGGTAAATGATAAAAACAGAATTTTTGATGTGGAATGCTACCTAACATATTTTATCCATGTAATTTCCTTTATTGTGGCATGAATATTCAGATCCATAAAAACAATAATACTTCAAGCATACTAATAAAGCAATCGTGTCTTCTCAAAATAACATGGCCAAAGAAAGTTATCCCTACAAATTCATATAGTCTGGCTATGCTCTATCTTCATCACACAAAATATTTCATCATGCACAACCCCGGTGTTAGTCAAGCAATTGTTTGATACTTTTAATGTTCTCAAACTTCTCAACTTTCACGCAGTACATGAGAGTGAGCCATGGACATATCACTATAGGTGGAATAGAATATGGTGGTTGTGGAGAAGATAAAAAGAAGGAGAAAGTCTCACATCGGCTATGGAGATGCCCATCAATAGATATCAATGTGAGTGAGTAGGGATTGCCATCCAACGGATGCACTAAAGCTATAAGTGTATGAAAACTCAAAAAGAAACTAAGTGGGTGTGCATCTAACTTGCTTGCTCACGAAGGCCTAGGGCAATTTGAGGAAGCCCATCATTGGAATGTAGAAGCCAAGTTCTATAATGAAAAATTCCCACTAGTATATGAAAGTGACAAAATAGGAGACTCTCTATCATGAAGATCATGGTGCTACTATGAAGCACAAGTGTGGAAGAAGGATATTAACATTGTCCCTTCTCTCTTTTCTCTCATTTTTTTGTTTTGGCTCTTTGGCCTCTTTTCTATTTTGGTCTCTTTGGCCTCTCTTTTTTAAGTCTGGAGTCTCATCCCAACTTGTGAGGGAATCATAGCTTCCATCATCCTTTCCTCACATGGGACAATGCTCTAATAATGATGATCATCACCCTTTTATTTACTTACAAGTCAAGATGATAATGATGGTGCGCGTCATAATAAATGAAACAGTGGACGTTGCATGGCAATATATCTCGGGATGGCTATGGAAATGCCATAATAGGTAGGTATGATGGCTGTTTTGAAGAAAAATATATGGTGGGTTTAATGTACCGGCGAAAGTTGCGTGGTACTAAAGAGGCTAGCAATAGTGGAAGGGTGAGAGTGCGTATAATCCATGGACTCGATATTAGTCATAAAGAACTCACATACTTATTGCAAAAGTCTATTAGTTATTGAAACAAAGTACTAATACGCATGCTCCTAGGGGAAGGGTTGGTAGGATTTAACCATCGCGAGATCCCGACTGTCGGTGTCAAAACCGGCGGATCTCGGGTAGGGGGTCCCGAACTGTGCGTCTAGGCGGATGGTAACAGGAGACAAGGGACACGATGTTTTACCTAGGTTCGGGCCCTCTTGATGGAGGTAAAACCCTATGTCCTGCTTGATTAATATTGATGATGTGTGTTACAAGAGTGGATCTACCACGAGATCAAGGAGGCTAAACCCTAGAAGCTAGCCTATGGTATGATTGTTGTTCGTCCTATGGACTAAAGCCATCCGGTTTATATAGACACCGGAGAGGGCTAGGGTTACACAGAGTCGGTTACAATGGTAGGAGATCTACATATCCGTATCGCCAAGCTTGCCTTCCACGCCAAGGAAAGTCCCATCCGGACACGGGACGAAGTCTTCAATCTTGTATCTTCATAGTCTTGGAGTCCGGCCGATGATGATAGTCGGCTATCCGGACACCCCCTAGTCCAGGACTCCCTCAGTAGCCCATGAACCAGGCTTCAATGACGACGAGTCCGGCGCGCATGTTGTCTTCGACATTGCAAGGCGAGTTCTTCCTCCGAATAATTTATAGAAGATTGTGAACACCAGGATAGTGTCCGGCTCTGCAAAAATAAATTCCACGCACCACCGTAGAGAGAATAATATTTACACAAGTTCAATCTGCTGACGTATTTCATGGCGTGTCGTCACACCACTACCAAGCCTTTACTCGAATTGTTTTTATTGTACCACCTCAGCACTTTTAGCGAAGCGGTTTCCTTGGCACGTCTTGTCGAAGCAGAGATTGTGTTCCCCTTATTCCGGGATTCCCATCAATACGGACGTGGGTAACCCAACCGCGCCATTGATTGCGGCGCTTGGGAGATAAGCGAGTTTTACCAGGCTGGTGGGGACACATGTTTTTGTCCGCCCATATAAGGGGATAAAGATCCAACCCTTTTACCTATGCCTTCTTCCTCCTTGGCTTATCCATCTCCGCGAACTCGAGCTCCGGCACCCAAGTCCGCACTTCTCACCTCAACCTTCTCCAACTATGTCCGGAGCGGGAGGCAAGTGGATGGCCTCCTCTATCACGGAGGGGCAGATCCAGAAGTTGCGCAACACCGGATATTTGTCCAGCGACATCGCGCACCGGCTCCCCAACGAGGGAGAGCTCATCCCCACCCCCAGGCCCCATGAGAGGGTAGTATTTCTTCCCCATTTCCTCCGCGGACTGGGCTTCCCACTCCATCCCTTTGTCCGGGGTCTCATGTTCTACTACGGCCTGGATTTCCACGATCTGGCCTCGAATTTCATCCTCAACATCTCGGCGTTCATCGTCGTGTGTGAGGCCTTCCTCTGCATCCAGCCCCACTTTGGCTTGTGGCTCAAGACCTTCAGTGTCAAGCCGAAGGTTGTGAAGGGCAGCCAAGCGGAGTGCGGAGGTGCCATGGTGGGCAGGATGTCCCACGTTACTTGGCTGGAGGGCACTTTCGTGGAAACCATTAAGGGGTGGCAATCGGGGTGGTTCTACATCACCGAGTCGCGTGACCCTGAATGGGCAGCGGCCCCCGAATTCAGATCCGGCATCCCTACACGGCTCACCTCCTGGAAAGAGAGTGGCCGGATCTAGGGTGATTCGGAGGAGCTGACCGGACTCCAAGCATGTATCCAAAAGCTGGTGGACAAGAAGCTCAAGCTTGTCAACGTAGTCCAGGTCATGCTCATCCGCCGGATTCTCCCGTGCCAACGACGGGGTTTCAACATGTGGGAGTTTGATCCGGCGCAGCACCAGACTTTGAGCGGGCTCTTCGACACTACGTACGAAGATGTCTGGAAGGTGATGTTCAAGGGCGCCGAGGCTCCCGCATCCGCTACCGAAGATCGCGGATTCAGCTCGCAGCGTCCGGCTGACGAGTTAAGCGATTTTATCCTTTACGAGACGCTTGTTTTCCATAGTTTGACTATGCAGGATCTAAACTCCCTTTCCTTTGACAGGACTGGCTGGCGAAGGCCGAGCGGACTATCTGTCCGGCCCCATTGCCAGAGGACCCAGCGGACGCCCGCCTAACGGGGCTGCTGGCTCCGGCACCCCACATGCTGCCGGAGAAGAAGGCCAAGAAGAAGGCCACGGGGACTCGGAAGAGTTCCCATTTTCAGGTGCTAGCGGATGACGACTCCGAGGCCGACTCCTCTCACCAAGGTGAGGAGGAGAAGAAGAAAGCCTCTCCCCCAGAGGGGGGAGAGAAGAAAAGGAAGGCCTCCCCAACGAGGGAGGCTGAAGGGTCCAAGAAGGGAAAAACTCTTCCCCCGGACTGCTCTGCCAACGCCAGTGACGATGACGAGGACTGACCTCTAAGGGCCAAGCCCCTGGCGAGATCGTGAGTATCCGGACTACCGAATAACTTCATGGTCTTTCTTTTTTGCCGCACAATGTCTTTCTAATGCCGCATACAACCCTGCAGTCCGCCCAAGGACGATCTTCCCGCTTCGTCGAGCGGGTCCTTGGGTGCGTCGGATATGGATTCTCTTCCGACCGCCTCCACCCCCCGTGACACGGACGATGCCGAGGTGGGATCCCGGGAAGAGACCCGCCAGGAAGAGGAGGCCCTGGAGGTGTCACAGGACAACCTCCCGGACTTTGCACCGGACTCGGCTCCGGATCCCATAGTGGCTCCGGAGTCCGGCGGGCGGCCCCTTCGTAAGAAGGGTAAGACCGTGACGCCGGCAGCCTCCATCCAACCGGAGGCGCCGGATAGCTTGCTGGAGGCGCTTAATGGCGCCTCCATCGAAGAGGAATACTGCACTGTTATGAGTGCGGTGATTCAGAAGGTGCAGCTCGCCAAGAGCGGGCTGACCGAAGCCTGCAGCAGCCTTCTAACAAGCTTTGAGGTAAGAATTTTGATATATGTAAAATAGCACAGCATAGACAGTCGCCCCTGATGCTCGGTTCGGTGTTCGGAAAGAAAAAGCCGGACTGAGGATCTTAAGAAGATATACGCAGGAGTCATAATAAATATGTCAATACTGGATTGCAGGCTGCGTTGCTGACCTCTGCCGCACTGACTGCGGAGGTCAATACTTTGAAGGAAAGCCTCGAGCGGTCCGAGAACGAGCTCGGCCGTGCCAAGAAGCAGCTCGAGGACAAGGAAGGTGAGTAACACCTTATTAAAATTGTACCTTACAGAAAAGGATTTTGGTTGCAAAAAGAATGACAACGATAACATGGGTATTGCAGGGGCCACTAATGAGGTGGCGACCCTGAAAGAGGCAGTGGCCGCGGCCGAACGCAATGCGGCCACGGAGCGCACCGAGCGAGAGAAGCAGAAGGCGCGGGTGGCGGAGGAACAACAAGAGCTCCAGGATCTCGTGAAAAAACATGAGAGCCTGGAGCGTGACTCGAAGACTCGAGAGTCTGAGCTTGCAACGGCTCTTGAGAGTGCCAAAGCCGCTAAGGCCGAAGCCTACAAGGCCCCGAATTCAGAGCTCTCTAGGAGCGTTCGTAGATCTTCCTCGCAGCGTGTCCGATGCTGCCTCGTTCTACCGGGCCGAGGAGGGGAGCTCGACGGAGAAGGTTTTCTGGTCTCAGTATGCTGAGGCCAGACATCCGGTGCCCCTTAGCGACCAGCTGAAGCAGCTAGTCGAGCTCCACAAGGCGGCCGAACAGGCCATGAAGGGCCTCATAGTTCGGTTGTGGCCTAAGGAGGCCATGCTTGGGAGCTACTTCGGCCTGGTGCGGCGGCTGGTGGATGCGTGCCCGTGGGTTGAAGTCATCAAGCACTCTGCCTGTATTGAAGGTGCCCGTCGGGCCCTTGCCTGCGCAAAGGTGCACTGGGGCAAGTTGGATGCCCAGAAGCTCGTGACGGACCCGCCACCGCAGGGCAAGGAGCATCGCGTGCCCGAGATGTATTATAAGAGTGTGCTGAAGGGCGCCCGCACTATTGCGGGTGAGTGCTCCAAAGATGTAATATTTGAGTAGACTCACATGTTGTTATCCTGTGCGCTGAAAACTTAGTTCATTTACGCTAAGCAACACTTTTTAATTTAAAATATTACCTTCTGTGCGGCTGTTTATCAAATCTGAGAGATGGCGAGTCGTCGGCTTCAGCCCCCATGCCACGAGTGCTGGGGTGTTCGGGATAAATTTGAGCACTCTTGTTCCCATATTTGGGTCCATCTAGGGAGGCGCTCAACACAACGAACAAGGCAACTGGACTTATAATGCTTGAACACTCTCACTTAGCCATAGAATTCTATAATTTTAAATTTGGGTGAAGCCCCTAGTCTTCGGAAGGCCGAATTTGGGGCGCTATCCACGCCTGGGCCGGACAAAGTCGGCTCCTCGCTCTAAGCGGCATAAGTCTTTAAGGACTCGCAAAAAACCTCTCGAACAGCGACCAGCTCTCGCCTCATCATGACGGTCAGTTTTAGCTTTCTCCACTGAGGCGCTCGCCCAGCTCAACCGGGGCGCAATCACAGTGGTTCTCCCAGTGCTACCTTAGCCGATACAATGGAACGTAAGGTACCAAAACATGGGAGCCGGGCAAACCCAACTATTGACCCAAGACATGATTCGGAGCTGATGCATATAATGCTATAAGTTCGGGGTGCCGCACTTGTGAAAGTGTTCAGACTTATCACACCATGATGCGGGGAACATAAGCCCCTGGTGTATTTAGCCATACCAAAACGTACGGATGCGACATGTCACAAATGAACATGTGTATAAAAGAGAAATGCAATTGGAAACAAAAAGGTGTTGCATTACTTATTCAAGAAAAACTGTTGTAAGTGCAGAACGATATAAATGGCGCGATAAGCAAGGGATGGGACTGTTAAACATGTCCCCCTCCAGGGGTAGGCTGCGGAATGGTGCATAAAACAGATTTAATGCTTGTAATGGAGACCACCTGGATATTCGTTGTAGCCTTTCTTCTTCCCTGGCTGTTGCATCGTGAGTTCGACAGGTCTACTGCTGGACAGGGCCTCTGACAAACGGAGTCCTATGGGTAAAAAAGGAAAAAGAAAAAAAAGAACGACACACTTGAGAGCCCCTGGTGTGGTTGAGCCGCAGTCTGGGCCTATCGTGGTTGCGCCCCTCTCCCCATGCCCATGGTATCTTCAGAGCGTAATGGTGTACGCGAAGGACCTGTCTTGACGTTTTACAGGGGCTGGGGTTGGGGCCGCACTGCTACGCGTGCTCGAAACGTGCCAGGTGGTCTTGTTGTATGTTACTCCAGGCGCGCTTAGCTGTGTCCCTCGAGAATTGCCTTAAGAGGTTGCATTGTACTTCAACCGCGAGAGCCGCTGTATGTTCCTCCATGCGAAGAGAACGTTCAGTGTTTCCGTTGACCGTGATGACTCCTCGAGGGCCTGGCATCTTGAGCTTGAGGTATGCGTAGTGCGGCACCGCGTTGAACTTTGCAAACACGGTAGGTCCGAGCAGGGCATGATAGCCGCTGCGAAACGGAACTATGTCGAAGATTAACTCCTCGCTTCGGAAGTTATCCGGGGATCCGAAGACCACTTCCAGTGTAACTGAGCCTGTACAATTGGCTTCTACACATGGTATGACGCCTTTAAAGGTCGTCTTGGTAGGTTTAATCCTTGAGGGGTCTATGCCCATTTTGCGCACTGTATCCTGATAAAGCAGGTTCAGGCTGCTGCCGCCGTCCATCAGGACTCTGGTGAGGTGAAATCCATCGACGATTGGGTCTAAGACCAATGCGGTGAATCCGCCGTGGCGGATGCTAGTGGGGTGGTCCCTTCGGTCAAAAGTGATCGGGCAGGAGGACCATGGATTGAACTTCAGGGCAACTGGCTCCATCGCGTATACATCCCTGAGTGCACGCTTCCGCTCCCTTTTGGGTATGTGCATTGCGTATATCATGTTCACCGTCCGCACCTGTGGGGGGAAACCCTTCTGTCCTCTATTGTTCGGCGGTCGGGTCTCTTCCTCGTCATCGCTATGCAGCCCCTTGTCATTGTTTTCGGCAATTAACGTGCCTGCCTGCTTGAATACCCAACAGTCCCTGTTGGTGTGGTTGGCTGGCTTTTCGGGGGTGCCGTGTATCTGGCACAAGCGGTCGAGTATTCGGTCCAAATTGGACGGACCCGGAGTAGTTCTTTTGAATGGCTTTTTCCGCTGACCGGGTTTAGAGCCTCTGAATCCGGCATTGACTGTCGTATCCTCACTATTGTCGCCATTAATGCGGTGTTTGTTTTTGTTATGACGTGACCTGCCATTACGGTCCTTGATATCCAGACTGCCAGAATTTTTGCTGAGGTTGTTGCTGCGTGCTAGCCAGCTGTCCTCACCCGCGCAGAAGCGGGTCATGAGTGATGTGAGGGCTGCCATGGATTTCGGCTTTTCCTGTCCCAGGTGCCGGGCAAGCCACTCGTCGCGGATATTATGCTTGAAGGCCGCGAGGGCCTCCGCATCCGGACAGTCGACGATTTGGTTTTTCTTGGTTAAGAATCGTGTCCAGAATTGTCTGGCCGATTCGTCTGACCACTGAATTATGTGGCTTAGGTCATCAGCGTCTGGTGGTCGCACATACGTGCCTTGGAAGTTATCGAGGAATGCGGCTTCCAGGTCTTCCCAACTCCCAATTGACTCTGCTGGCAAGCTGTTAAGCCAATGCCGGGCTGGTCCTTTAAGCTTGAGGGGGAGATATTTGATGGCGTGAAGATCGTCACCGCGGGCCATGTGGATGTGAAGGAGATAGTCTTCGATCCAAACCGCGGGGTCTGTTGTGCCATCGTAAGATTCAATATTCACGGGTTTAAACCATTCGGGGATTTGATGATCCATTACTTCATCTGTGAAGCATAGTGGGTGTGCGGCCCCTCTGTACTGGGCAATATCACGACGGAGCTCAAAAGAGCTTTGTCTGTTTTGTTCGGCCCGGCCGGACTTACTATGTTCGGCGTGACGGTTGTCGTCACTTATCATGGGGCGCCCACGCGATCCATAGATCGATCTTGATTGTTTTTCCTTATCCTCCAATATATCTCGCAAGTCCGGAGCGTTCCCCTGTGGCTTTGTGCTCTTCGAGCGATGTCGGGGTACGGTTCTAGTGAAGGGCCTAGGGGCCTCTCTGTCGCGACCACGGGGTGGTCGGTCAGCCGTATTGTCTCCTGGCGATGCGGGTTCATACACCTCCTCCTCTAATCGGGAGAGCAGCTTGCGTTTGGGGTAGCTTTTGGAGGGGAGTTCGAGCTCATGCTCTTCGGCCGCGAGGACTTCGGTCCATCTGTCGGCTAGCAGATCTTGATCAGCTCTAAGTTGTTGCTGCTTTTTCTTGAGACTGTTTGCCGTGGCCATAAGCCTGCGTTTGAAACGCTCTTGTTTGACGGGATCCTCAGGTACGATGAATTCATCGTCGTCGAGGCTTGCCTCGTCTCCGGAGGGAGGCATATAATCCTCTACCTCTTTTTCTGCCGCTCTCTCATGAGGGCTGGCGTCTCCGTCCTCCTGCGCTGGATCTTGCTGGAGTGGGTTGTCTTCGGCACTGTCCGGTGTATTATTATCTCCGGTGCCGGAATCTTCATTCTTGTTGTGGCAGGATTTAGAGCGGCGCCGCTGACGCCGACGCTTAGGCTGTTTCTTGGAGGGGTCATCCTCCGCTGTTCCTTCGCCATTCCCATCCTTTGGGATATCCACCATGTATATGTCATATGATGAGGTGGCTTTCCAGTGCCCGGTGGGCGCTGGTTCTTGGTCGTCTCCGGCATCGTTGTCCATACCGTCGATGTCTTCGGAGTCGTAGTCTAGCATGTCGGTTAGATCGTCAACAGTGGCTACCAAGTGGGTGGTGGGTGGGCTTTGAATTTCTTCGTCGTCCGCGTCCCAACCGTTCTGACCGCAGTCCGGCCAGGGCTCTCCTGATAACGATAGATACTTTAGCAAACTCAAGATGTCGCTGAAAGGTGAGTGTTGAAAGATGTCCGCTGCGGTGAACTCCATGATCGGCGCCCAATCAGATCCGATCGGAGGGGGCGCGGGAGGTTCGGAGTCCGGCAAGGAGTCCGGCACCTCGGAGTCACAAGCTTCATGAGGGACAAGGTCAGTGTTTGGCTCTATCGCCGTAGAGGTTGCAGCCCCCGAGGCGGTGTCTAGCCATCCGTCCTCGACCTGCGCAGCCGGCTCCGAATCGAAGATCGGAGCGGGTTCGAGTGCGGCCTCCAGGGTACTGTCCGGCTGCAGAGCTAAATCATGCTCGCTGGGACAGTGCGGTGCGCTTGGCTGTGGCTCGAATCCATCGAGGATCAAGTCCCCGCGGATGTCAGCCGTGAAGTTCAAACTTCCAAATCTGACCTGACGGCCAGGGGCGTAGCTTTCGATCTGCTCCAGTTGGCCAAGCGAATTGACCCGCAGTGCGAAGCCGCCGAATACGAAGATCTGTCCGGGGAGGAAGGTCTCACCCTGGACTGCGTCGTTGATGATGATCGAAGAAGCCATCGAGCCTATCGGTGATGACACAGAGGAACTCTTAATGAAAGCACCAATGTCGGTGTCAAAACCGGCGGATCTCGGGTAGGGGGTCCCGAACTGTGCGTCTAGGCGGATGGTAATAGGAGACAAGGGACACGATGTTTTACCCAGGTTCGGGCCCTCTTGATGGAGGTAAAACCCTACGTCCTGCTTGATTAATATTGATGATGTGTGTTACAAGAGTGGATCTACCACGAGATCAAGGAGGCTAAACCCTAGAAGCTAGCCTATGGTATGATTGTTGTTCGTCCTACGGACTAAAGCCATCCGGTTTATATAGACACCGGAGAGGGCTAGGGTTACATAGAGTCGGTTACAATGGTAGGAGATCTACATATCCGTATCGCCAAGCTTGCCTTCCACGACAAGGAAAGTCCCATCCGGACACGGAACGAAGTCTTCAATCTTGTATCTTCATAGTCTTGGAGTCCGGCCGATGATGATAGTTCGGCTATCCGGACTCCCCCTAGTCCAGGGCTCCCTCACCGACCTCCACACAAAGGAAGACGATCAAAAAATAAATCATGCTCCGACTTCATCACATAACGGTTCACCATACGTGCATGCTACGGGAATCACAAACTCTAACACAAGTATTTCTACCAATCCACAATTACTCACTAGCATGACTCACTACTGGAATCAGGATCTTTGCCGTTAATTAGCTGATGGCAAAGAGGGTCTTTGCCATCAACTTGCATAAAAATGACGGCAAAGAAGGAGCTAACGGCAAAGATAGTGTTTGCCGTCAGCTAGCTGACGGCATAGAATCTTTGCCGTTGGCTAGCGGATGACAAAGAGGGAGGGTGGCCCACTAGCGAGATCCACATAACGACCACTTTCTTTGCCGTCCACTAGCAGACAACAAAGAAAGTGGCCAAACTAACGTCCGGTAGGTAGGCTCTTTCCCGTCTGCTAGAGGACGACAAAGAGTTGTGCCCTATCAAACAAAACACCCTCGCCCTACCCCTCTCGCTCTCCCTCCCTTCATCAGTACCCGCGCCGCTGCCCCGCCCCGGCAGCCCCGCCCCGCCCCGCTGCGCCCTGCCCCGCCCTGCCCCGGCTGCCCCGGCAACCCCGTCCCGGCCTACCTCGCCGCCCCGGCCACCCCGCCCCGCCGCGCCGGCCCGGCCGCTCCGCCGTGCCGCCCTGCCCCGGCTGCCTGAAGGTGAGACATCTATCCCTATTTTTTTCTATTTTTTTAGATTTAGTTTAATTAGGTTTAGTATAATTTAGTTTAGGTTTAGTTTAGGTTTTGTTTCTGTTTTTTGGATTTAGGTTTAGATTTAGTTTAGTTTAGGTTAAGTTTAGATTTAATTTAACTACTCCCTCCGTCTTAAAATACTTGTCATCAAAATGGATAAATATAGACGTGTTTATAACTAAAATATGTCTAGATACATCCCTTTTTATCCATTTTGATGACAAGTATTTCCGGACGGAGGGAGTACTACACAGATGCTCCTATGAGGATACAAAGATGTGTATGTGTGTATTTCTCCACGCAATAAAAAGTTTGTACGTACTATTTTTTTCATTTAAAAATGTGTGGCCGCCTATAGTTCTTTTCTGTCTGTGTGCTAGTGGTGAGTGCGTCCATTGTACTAGTGGTGTACTGGTGTGCGGGTGCGGGTGCATGCATAAACCAGTGCACATGCGTGCTGTGCATACACAAAATGAAGAGAGTTTCATAGTTTTTAGCCAGCTCGTGTGCACCATAAGTGTTCGTGTTTACGCCCCAAAATAAGAATATTACTTTTGTACAAAGCTAGAAAAATAAAAACACAAATTTTGGTTAGGTATTCTTATGATTTGATGTTCTTTTTTTTGTTCTTATGCCTATAGGGAACCAGGCCTATTTAATTTTATAATTTCATTTAATTCGTATAAACCACGAGAGTTCATGGAAAAAATAATACAACATTCAATATGTCTTTGATGTAAAAATCTATAAATTTAAAAACATGACGCAGTTCAATAAGTGATAACACGGGAGTCCAGGAATAAAACAATGAAGTTATAAAAAGAAATGAAAAGTCAAATAAAAACCCTTTTCTAAAAAATAAAAACCAATGTGTTGAAATTAAAATAATAGATCGTTCAAAGTTTCTTCAGAAAACGAATTATTTTACCTTCTTAGAAAAGTAAAAAACAAGAAGACCAAATTTTAAAAAGAGCAATTCAAAAAAATATTAAAAAATAATTTTCTTCGTTTATAAAAAAAATCAAAGAGGCTCAAATTAATATAATAGAAAAAAGTTTAAAAACTAAAAAAGTTATTCTCCCTATTGAAAACACACAAAATTTCAGAATTAAAATAATGGAGTGGTTTGATGTTCATTACAAAGTAGGATTTTTCTTTTTACTAAAAAATAAAACCAAGAAGTCCAAGTTAAAAATATGGAGAAGTTCGATGATTATAGAAACTATGATTTTCCTCATTATTTAAGAATGGAAACAAGAAGTTCAAAATAAAGTAATGCAACAGTTTGATTTATAAAAAATGGAAAATCTGAATCTGTTGATGGGAAGAACATAGGAAGTTCAGACAAAACTAACACAATAATACAAAAATAAGAAAGCCGGATATTTCACCGTTTCTAATAAAAAAATAAAAAGTTCAAATTTTAAACATAAAGCAGTTCAAAATATTGTAAAAAATGGTATTATCACCATTTCTAAAAAAACTCTAGAAGTTCAAATTTAAATAACGGACCTATTCAATATTTATTACAAAACTAGGATTTTGCTGTCATTGAAAGAAATAAACCAAGAAGTCCAAATTACAGAAATAGAGAAGTTCGATATTTATAAAAAGACTCAGATTTTCCTTGTTACTAAAGAATAAAAATAACAAAGTTCAAATTAAAAAAGAGGAGTAGTTTGATGTATACGGGAAACTCAAATTCTTTCCGTTCTCTATGGAAAATAAAACTATGAAGTTCAATTTACAAAAAAATATTTGATGTTTATTTAAAAACATATTTCCTTTCTAATAATATGACTAAGAAGTTGAAATTAAAATAACAGAGAAGTTCAAAGTATATAAAAACTCAGATTTATTGCAAGAAGTTCATGTGCATCTCTGTGCATGGTTCAGAATTTATATTGAAGGACGTCCGACCTCCAATGACATATTTTAAAATGGCAAAAAATGACGTCCGGCCTTTAATTGCGTGTAATTCGACGTATACACAAAAATGTGACATAAGTTCATAGTGAAAACAATGAGAAATTCAAGTACTGCAAGGAATGCTTTTCAGGTGAGAATAAAAGTATAGAAAAATAAAAGCTTAAAAAGTTTACTGGAAGAAGTACAAGTGCTCTGTCCAGGGAAGTTAAACAATTCTCTCAATAGATTACAAATTTGGAACAAAAATGCTCTACATGAAAAAGTTATTTTCTATTCAACAACTTTCCAAAAGGGGTATATTGTATGCTCTATTCAAAGAAAAAAAACTAAGAAGTCCAAACTAAAATAATGGAGTAGTTCAATGTATATAAAAAACTCAGATTTTCCTCATTACTAAAACAATAAACCCAAGAAGTTCAATTTATAATAGTATAGTGGGTTGATGTTTTTTACAAAAATCGGATTTCTCCCCTTACTAAAGAATAAAGCAAGAAGTTCAATTTATAATTATAGAGTAGTTCAAAATTCAAATAACTCAGTTTTCTATACATAAGCTTTTCCGTGTCGCCACCTTGCACCTCAGGGCACCGAATATGGTAAGGATCCACTAAAAAGAATTCCTATTTAACCGTAGAGATTTGGAAAAAGTTTCTACATGGGAAAGGAGCGGATTTGCAGCAGCTTTCCAACGCCATCTCATTTGCCTCATTGCGATAAACAGTTTAGAAATAGAATCGAAAATACGATTCACGTTTTATTGTATGAAGAAAAAGGGTTTTAAAACTGCTCTTAAACCGTGTACATTTTGCCAAAAATTTAACTTGGGTCATGATACTTATGTCCATAGCTTTCCAACGGTATATCGCAAGCCCCATTTGGGCAATGTTTGCGGAAATTCAACCTAGCACTTGGGGAAGTTCAAGTGCTACTACTGCGGCAGGTTATGTAGTTATTGGAATATTATTTTCATCACAAATTCATCATGCCCAAGAGAAAATCCGCCAATGAGCGAGATTCCTATTTAAAACGGGCATTTAGATGCTAAATAATGTTTCCATATTACACTTACATCATATAAAACACGATTGACCATAATAATTCGTGCGGGGAGACATGGTTGCGAAGATAGCCCGAAGGCGGGTTCCTACAGAGGGAAATTCGGGTTGTGTAACTCAGGAAGTTCAGGATTTCTCTCGTTACTAAATAAATAAAACCACGAAGTCCAAATTAAAAAGATGGAGAAGTTCGATGATTATAGAAAAATCAGATTTTCCTCGTTATTAAAGAATGGAAACAAGAATTTCAAAAATGAAATAACAAGAATTTCAACTTTTGAAATAGAGCGCTTCAAAATTTCATAAAAAAGATTAAGAAAAAAACCAGGAAGTCCATATTAAAAAGACGAATAAGTTTGATGATTATAGAAAACTCAGATTTTCCTCGTTATTAAAAAATGGAAACAAGAAGTTCGAAAATAAAATAACAAGAAGTTCAACTTTTAAAAATAGAGCACTTCAAAATTCATAAAAAAGATTAAGGAATTCAGATTAAAATTCATAAAAAATTCAGTTATTCTCACGTAACCGAGAGAATTTCAGATTGATAACTGCCAGAAGTTCACGTACTGCACGGTGTGCATTTTGTATTAAAAAGGGAATAAAAAGGAAAGACTAAAAGTTTTGTTGTTATAAATTCAAGTCCTCGGTCGGAGAAAGTTAAAAAATATATTATGAGAGAGGTTTGTACAAAAAGAATATCATTTGTGTAACACCGACGAATAAATGAGAAAAATACAAACAAAAATACGTCATAGAAGTTCAACATGAAAATAGCAGGAAGTTCAACTACTACACTGAATGAATTTAAGATGAAAACCTTTTAAAACTGTCGTGGGTATGAAAAAATGATCAACATAGGAAAGTTGCATATTTACAACAGCTTTCCATCTAGATATCACTGGCTCAATTCCGGTGAGTGGATGAAGAGCTACGGGCAAAAAAAGTACGTAAAAAACAGAGTGAAGTTCAGGTAGACATACCAAGAAGTTCAAGTTCTTCACACGGTGCATTTTCGGAGAATCTGTTTTGTGACAAAGGCAGAACGCATGATCTCGCTGTTTTCAAAATTACATAAAAACGGTTAGGAATCAGAGAAAACCATCAACATGAAAAAAAATTGCGTTTTCCGTAGCTTTTCATGAGTATATTATTTGCCTCATTCCGATAAAGTTTGTAGAAATTGCGGCAAAAAAACCTTTTTAGCCATTTTCAAAACTGACTTAAAACCATAACAAATTTGGAGAAACAATAGATATATAAAAGTTTTGCATTTCGTCAAGCTTTCCAACGCCATATCATTTGCTACATTCGGAAGTACGGTTCAAAAATTAGCTCGAAAATACAAATTTTGGTGGAACTTGTATCGTTTCTTAAATTACTTTTAAACCATTCAAAATTATAAAACACTTTCAACATGAAAAAGTAGCGCATTTTCATAAGCTTTACAATGCCATATCATTTGCCTCATTTGGATTAGCCGTTTAGAAATGCCATCAAAAATACAAACTCGGATATTAGGTTTGCAAAATTTTACGATTTTCCAAATTACTCTTTAATCATAGAGCATTACAGAAAAGTATCAACATGTGGAAGGAGTATTTTGCGGCAGCTTTCCAACGCCATATTATTTGCCTCATTCCGATAAACAGGTTAGAAATGCAATCGAAAATACGATTCACATTTTTTGTATGAAGAAAAATGATCAAGAATGGTAAGATTTTTCTTTCCCATCCACATTAATCAGATCACTTTCCAAAATTTCTATGCATGCACTAGACGTTCACAGCAATTGATTTCTTGCCAAAAATGTCACATGCCATTTGCTCATTATCAATTGATTCATTTCCAAAAAAAGATGCATGTTATATCATCCATGTGCATACCCACGTCCCCGCAAAAAATATAGCCATGCATGTGACATATTCAAGTCCACGCGAAAACATATATATACTAGCAGAGTGCCCGTGCGTTGCTACGGGCTATGATATATATAAATGAATTGAACAAATGATTAGGGTCGTCTCCAAGTCCGACGCTCATTTCTCTCTTGTACGCCCGACCATGTTCGGACATGAAACGGGGGCCTAGCGGGCTTCTCAAAATTCAACCGTCTGGACAGTCCATCCTACCCCAAATCCAGACCATATGTGTGAGAGGAACATGGTGGTCCGCCATGTTATATTCAACACACTGGCCCAACACAAAAGAAAACCCATCCCACGATGGGCCCTTCTCTTTTTTAGTGGACCCTCCTCTTCTTGCTCGGTATCCCGCTGTAGCGGGACATTGCTCGCTAGAACCCACTCCTTTAAAACCACACGATGCCCATATCATCTTCCCCATGACACCCTATCTCCTTCACGCCATATTTCCCGATGGACCGCCAAGGAGGAGTATCCCGCCAACCACCACGCTCTCTGCCCTGAACCCCCCTGCCCCTATTCGTGTCGATCCACCACCGCCTGTTAGGTATATATGCATATATCGGTCGTAGAAATGCATGTTAAATGCATTTTTAAATGTTATAAATAATTCCAAAAAAAATTATCGTCTACATCTCTGCAAAAATATGTGCGCGACACCAGTTTTTTTGTCTTTTTTGCACACGAAAAAAATCCTTCGAAACTTTTGGCACACACATAGAATGTGAAGCTGTACATGTGCAACAATTTTCAGTTTTTTTTAAACTTGAAAAGGTGTCTTTCGAAGTGGGTGCAGATGTACTTGGGTTCATCCATGTATTTTCCCGTCCAGAGCTAGCAGCATACAACTCATTTTGACCGTCCCATGAAAAAATAGACAAGCTACCAGCCACACAGAAAATCAGGCCACCAACGAGGCTGTAAGGACCAGGCCACCTGAAGTCTCCCACAAACTACAGTTCTTTCGCCAGGCGCAGCGGAGCTCGCCACAATGTCTAGTTATAATTAAACGTCTACAGTTGCATCTAATCAAGCTATAAAAAGGAAGACACCATCTAGCATATATCGTGAGCGCATCCATATAACACAAGTATGCATACAGTCAAGGCATCCAAGAAATGTGTTGCATTTTGAGACCAACATAATTCATCTGTGTGTACTAATCAATAGTTAAAAAATAGCTAGAAACTATTTAGTCTAGCAGATAACTGGAAGTCTAGTCTACCAGGAAGCTAATCACAAAAACATGATAAAAATCAAAACCATAGTCTTTCTATTCCTGGCAATTGATCATCCTATACAGGAAGATATAGTTCATATACCATTAGCAAATAATCTAGGCATATAGGTACAGAAGAGCCACAAGACTGATCCGAGTTTCAGCTTAACATCAACCAATTGCTTAACAGTCCAGAATAAAGTCACAAAATTGCATCAAGAACAGGATCTGACACTTGCATTGTGGTGTTTTCCCACTGTATATCTGACACACACACTACATGCACTCTGCAGATATGTATCCAACCGGCTATACTCTACGCTCTATGGAATTTGCGGACTTCTTGGCCATGTTAGGTAAAGAAGCTCCGTAAGTGTCATTTCGTAGCAAGATTGCAGCCACTCGTGCCTCCTCCTATATGTAGTACTTGAAACCTTCACATGAAGACTGTCATTAAGAAAATGGCTGTATCAAAGTGAATCTTGTGAAGAGAGTCAATTCAGCTCTACAAATAATGTATACTCTCTACACATGCAAAAAATGTATATCTAAACGGTGAACAAAAAAAGAAATATACTCTCTACAAATAAATGATCAAAGTTTACAAATGCTTGGCTTGTGAACTACTTAGTTACTCCCTGCTACTAAAAAAAGTCAAGCATACAACTAATATGCCCAAGTTTGAGAGAGACACAATCCAAATGAATTGCCAAAGAGAAGAAAGAACTGCAGAAAAACATGAAAGATCCCCCTGTACAACAGATTGCAGAAAAGACCAATGCATTCTCAAATTATTTGCTCCTTCTGAGCTAAAAAACTCCCTGCGGAGCAAATGGTCGAGCTGGCCGTAGGAAGGAACACACTAAAACATGCCAAGAAAAGTGCATTGGTAAAAACAAAACAAAAAGAAAATATAGGAACAACCAGGACGGGGTTAATGGTTTGGGAACTGAGAGAGTTGATGGGAGGGACAACCGGAGAAGCAAACCTAGCAGAAATTCGCATCTGCTTTTCCAAGATGATGTGCTGCTCGGTGGATGATCATCATCATGCATCCACTGTAAAGGTCCTCGATTCTTATATGCATTCAGTTTCTGCAAGTTCAAAAGGTAGTTCTACATAATCACTAAACAGAGGCACTAACCTGGTACTGAATTTATAGAATAAGTGCAGATCCTTTGTTGAGTCCTCTGCAATCTCAATACTCTGGATCCAACTAATGTTCTTGTCTTGCCCTGCAAATATATACATGATTCAGTCTATTTTCAGAAATTAGGATTTCTATTTTCTATGCGATCCACATAGAACATGGGGAATCACCTAAGCTTAGCTGCTGTATCAGACCCAGAACATTCACTAATGCAGTTAAATAGCTGTACAAATATAAAGAACATGAACTTACAACTTCATGGTTCAGTATATGGACAAAAAGACCCACGTCTAGAGATCTAGAGAGAGAGGAACTAAAGGCAAACCATGAACCACGTCCAGCTCCTTGCTCTTGCTACGATTCGTGTTCGACCCACTCCTTGCATGCACCAGCGACCTCATCCATGAGACAAGGGGGGAAAGAGAGGGGGAGGAAGATAGAGACAAACCTGAACCGCCTCAACCTTCTTGCTCCTGCTGCTCCGACCAGCAAGTCTCCCTCCACGGTCGACCCCGCCCACATTCGCCACTGCACCAACTCCGCTGTTTTCCCCATCAAGGCAGAGCTCCCGTGCGCGTCTTGTTCGGAGGGGCTCTCCGAGGCCTCGAGGTCCTCATCAAGATCTCATCCTCCGAGTACTTCACCCCATACTTTTCGCCTAATGTTCTGTACACCTGAATTAGCATTAAGAACACAAGCCATATTAATCAAACCACCGTATGCATACCCAATTAACAGAGGAAAGGGAGATTTTTATCAGTAATTCGTTATGCATGGAGAAACAAATCCACACAACCCAGAAATGAACAGCAGAAACAAATCTGCCCAGGTTCTCACAACCCGAATCTACGAACATACACGAACGGAACGGGCTACGGGAGCACGGATCAGGTCGATCCAAACGCCATGCATTGTCTCAGCATGTGCACCGCATAGAAAACATGCAGGCCTCCGTCAACCATGGGAACGGCCAGCAGAATCGAGCGGAACAAACAGAGGAACATGAATTGGAGCTGCGGTATATGGGGGAAGGGCGTAGGCCGACCTGGGCCATGGGCTCGGTGGGGCGAGGAGGGTGCCGGCGGCGTCGACATTAGAATGAGGACCTATTTTTTTTAAACTGAGTTTTTTAAAAGACCATGTTTCCGTAACTCACAACCAACCTTGCAGCCTCGCGTGGATGTTCATCGACAGAATAGATCGAACTACTATGGTGAGAATGCAGTCAAAAGATATGTGTACCGGTAGAGAGTATGGACCTGGGACTGCCGATCGATGGCTTGACACGCCGGAAGACCACGGGCTGACACAAAAGTCATGGATGAGCTTCTCAACCAGGCGGCTCCTCCCCTCGCCGGTGCTGCAGACCCGTCTCGAACCACAATCACAGATCAGTGGTGATGGCACGCGTCGCACCTTAGATCGATGCAGCGGTGCCAGCGCTTGGTACGTGCGGCGTCGGGGCCGGGGCAGGTAGGGTGGAGTGGGTCGTCGATGGCTGTCAATGCACGGCGAAATCTGGCGGGCGGCGTGAGGTGGAGTGAGGGGAAGGAGGTGTCGTCCTGGTGATCCGCGACGGCCGCGTTCTGGTATTCCGTGATGTATCCGAGGCGCCGGCGGCGGTGGCGTCCTGGTGATCCGCGATGGCGGCGGCGGTCGCCGGCGTCGCGGCGTTGACTCCCTGGATCAGCGTCGGCGTCTGCGGCTGCGTCTCGTCCGGAGACGTGGAGTAGCGGCTTGGGATGAGATCTACGGCAAATTGTGTTTTTTTTCAAACATTAGGTGTAGAGATAAATGCTGGCACGGATGTCCCAAATATAGAAATAAACACCGCATATTTTTCTTCTTTTCCTTCTCACCGTTCCTTTGGCTGATGCATATGGCAATGCTTGATTTCATGGACAAAAGTCAATTATCTCTTTCTTAGGAAAATCATAACTCCTGATTGCATGCGAAAATCATACCCCAAATTTTAGAAGAAACTTTCCATCCTTTTTCTCTCTGTCTGATGCATATGGAAATGATTGATTGATTTCATGTACAAAAGTCAATTATCTCTTTCTTAGGAAAATCATAACTCCTGATTGCATGCGAAAATCATACCCCAAATTTTAAAAGAAACTTTCCATCCTTTTTATCTCTGTCTGATGCATATGGAAATGATTGATTGATTTCATGGACAAAAGTCAATTATCTCTTTCTTAGGAAAATCATAACTCCTGATTGCATGCCAAAATCATACCCCAAATTTTAAAAGAAACTTTCCATCCTTTTTCTCTCTGTCTGATGCATATGGAAATGATTGATTGATTTCATGGACAAAAGTCAATTATCTCTTTCTTAGGAAAATCATAACTCCTGATTGCATGCAAAAATCATACCCCAAAATTTAAAAGAAACTTTCCATCCTTTTTCTCTCTGTCTGATGCATATGGAAATGATTGATTGATTTCCCGTATGTACGAGGGAGATAGGGCGGCCGCATCGGGTGGATCGAGAGACGGTTTTTTTTTGGTTTTGCACGGTTTATTTGTTTCCTTAAAATCTATTATTTGTTTCCTAAAGAAATTTGCAATAATGGAAGGTATCGGTTGATTTGGATAAGTTAGTAAATTTAGATCCGTGATTGCGTGCACGTTTGGAAAGTGCTGATTTGCAAGGAAAGAACTGAGGGGTAAATAAACCGGTGAATAAGAAACCAGTATCGAAAAAAATCTACGACGGTTAACCTACGAAAAAAAACCGGACGAAAGTGGTGGGACGAAAAAAAACCTGGAAGCGAGACTACCAACTGCTCCATTAGGAGTATATATATATATATATATATATACATGCCAAATTTGAGAGTACCAACATATTTGTAAGTGCATATTCAAGTCGCCTTAAAAAATGCAGTTACGAAAAAAAAGCATGCCTCAACGTGAAATTTATGTGTACATACCCATAAATTTACATACCCCATGTGAGGTTTATGTATACATATTCATAAATGTATATACCCAGATGTAAAATAACTGTGCATACCCATAAGTGTATATACCCCCATAAATGTACATAACTGTACATACCCATAAGTGTATATACCCCCGTAAATGTGCAAAATTGTACAAACCCATAAGTGTACATACCCCCGTAAACATATATACCCCCGTAAACATATATACCCCGACGTGAACTTTATGTGTACATCTCTAGCGAAGATGTATTTGAGGAAAAATACTCAAGGAATATAATAACAAAATTATACTGCTAGCTTTGTGAAAATAAAAATATCCTGCCATGAATTATGATCTAAATATAAATAGGCCAATAACATGTACTATTTTTTTTATTATTCTTCACATACTCCTTAGTACACGTTCATGCTTGAAAAATTGGAAGATTAATGCATTAATGCCTATCCATTAATTTAAATCATAAATGGTTGTCATGCATGCATGCTTACCATATCTGTCGATTAATGCCATATAAAATCACATTAATGAGATGGCTATTAATACATGTATCAACTCTGGTGAACACCATCTAACGGCTACGAGGCAAGGAGCCTGGGCACCTAGGTGTCCCAAACGATTGCCCTATATATACACCATCTAAATTTATCAGAGAGCTTTATTGCATGAAAGTGTTCCCTGGACAATCAACCAACAAGCTAGTTACCAGAGAAGGTGGTGTTTTGTCTAGCCAACTTTCGGTCACAGTTAGAGTGCAAGCACATTTTGCACAAAGATGTGTCGGTAAGTTAGCCGACCGGTTTACATGCTGAATATCAAAGACAGAAAAATAATAAACTAGCTCTCCTATTTATTCTAAGATAGGTGCCACAATTGAATGGGAATTGTGGCGAGTGTTCCAGAGTGTTACCAACTCCAGGTAGTCCACCTCCATGATCACATGCGAAAAACCTCGAAGTGTCACAAACCGAGCTCCTTCTCGTAGTGACAACGCTTTGACGATCAGTGGGTCTGATATACCCACGTATGGCTTGCTCCAGGATCCCAAAAGTGACGAGGAGGAGCGTGCTACACCTCCTGCACCGTCTCTTTCGTCAGAAAAATTTAGAGCCCCGTTAGTAGTGATCTTGATGACTCCTGATTCTTGTGGCCTCCAGCCATGCCTTGGCAGAACCATAGAAAGGTTCTGTGGGAGTTCAAGGAGCGCAAGAGCCTCCTTGGTATTTCTGAGAGCCGCAGTCGGGTCCCTTCCTTCTTCTCCATGCTTGATACGATTACGAGAGTGCCATATTGTCCACATGATGGTGATTATTTTTGCTCGATCTTCCTCTGCAAACCGTGTATCACATAGAATATCTCGAGCCCAAGAATCCGGGTGTAGACGAGGCAGTCTGATGCCAAACCAACCCCAAGCTTCCTCCCAGAAACGTTGTGCATGGGAGCACAGAAGGAGAGCGTGCATGAGGTCTTCCTCCTTTGCTAAGCAAAACATTGCATCAGTCCACAACTGCAATATGCCGGTGTTTGGGAGTGCACTCATTGGAAGGATCTTCCTTAGTACTCTCCACCAAAACACGCGAACTTTTGGGATAACTTTGAGCTTCCACAAAGCATTCCACAACTATTTTTCATCTCCTGAGGTGTCGGTAGCCGTCCCTTCTTCTAGAACTTGACGCTCGTTCTGAGTCACTAGAGCACGGTATGCCGATTTAACAATGTAGTTTCCTGATCTCTCAAAGGCCCAAGCATAAGAATCCTCTCCACCCACATGCCTAATAGGTATATTAAGGATCGCTTCGGCGTTTGGTGTGATGAATGTTGATCGCACAAGATCTTGCCGCCATGACCAATTATCCACATCAATCAAGTCCGAAACAAACTGGACATTGGTGTTCAGTGGTTTCAACATAGGGGACATAGAAATAGTTCCAGTAATCCATTTATCCGTCCAGACATCGATAGAAGCCCCATCACCAACTCTTTTTATTAAACCTGCGTTCAAAGCTTTCCTGCCCGCTATAATCTCTCTCCAAGTTGCAGAAGCAGATTTGGGAACGGTTGCATGCATGACATCCGTATTAGGGAAGTAACGTCCCTTTAATACTCTTGCAGATAGAGAATCTAGGTTCGTTAAGAACCTCCATCCATGTTTCCCTAATAGTGCAAGATTAAACTGATGGGGTTCTCAAAAACCCATACCTCCCTCGCACTTTGGTGTCGCAAGGTTTTCCCATGAAAGCCAGTGCATAGCATTCTTGTGAAGAGAACTGCTCCAGAAAAACTTTGCCATGGGAGAAGTCAGACTCCTACAAAGTTTCTTGGTGAGCAGAAAAGTACTCATCGAGTACATGGGAATTGCGTGTACCACTGACTTAAGTAGTGTTTTACGTCCTGCGCATGCCAGCAGCTTCTCAGACCATCCCTTCATTTTACCACGGGCCCTCTCCCTGATGTGATCAAAAGTTTCACTTGAAATACGACCAACAACGGTGGGTAGGCCCAAGTAGCGCTTGCTGAAAGCCTCCACTACAATATTCAGGATAGCTTTCAACTGCTATCTCAACTGAGTTGGTGTGTTCGAGCTAAAGTATATTGAACTCTTGTCACAGTTTACACGCTGCCCCGAAGCTTCTCCGTAAATTCGGAGAATCTCATTCAGCCTTACAACACTTTGGGAGGTTGCACTGATGAAGATAAGACTATCATCTGCAAATAAAAGATGTGTGACCGAAGGTGATTTGTAGCTAACTCTAATACCTCTGTCTATATATCCCCCATTGTGGTACTTGAGAAGACAGGAGAAACCTTTATTGCATATTAAGAACAGATACGGCGAAACCGGATCACCTTGTCTGAATCAACGAGAGGGAGTAAAATAGGGTAGAGTTCTTTGTTGACACGAACAGATTACCGTACTGAAGATACACACTTCATGATCAGTCGAAGAAAAACCATGTTGAAACCTAGCCGAATTAGAATGGCCTCCAGAAAATGTCATTCAACTCTGCCGTAGGCTTTTATCATGTCTAGCTTGACAGCACAAGCATAACTTTTCCCTTTTTTCGCCTTCTCATTGTATGCACACTTTCATATGCCACTAATACATTGTCAGTAATCAGGCAACCGAGAACAAAGGCACTTTGCTCCTTGTTGATAATCATACCCATAATTGATCTCATCCGATTGGTAATGCATTTGGCAGCAATTTTATACAAAACTGGACAGAGATCTATAGGTCTATATTGAGAAATCGACTGGGGGTGTCATACCTTCGGGATCAAAGTGATGGAAGTATCATTCAGACCTGATGGTAGCTCACCTCCATTCAAAAAATCCAGCACTGCCCGGGTAACATCAGTACCAACTAGACTCCAACGTCGTTGGTAGAAAACGGCGGTAAACCCATCTACTCCTGGCGCTTTTGAAGGGGGCATTTGAAATAGCGCCGAACGCACTCTTGCCGCAGTATATGGCTTTGTCGGATCAACATCCATATCCATAGATACCTTGGCTGACACATGATTAAGCAATTCGGTTGCATCCAAAAAAACCCGAGATTAATATAGGTTTTGATAGAACTGTTGAACCTCACTCTTATCCTCGGCTTCACTAGCACAAACAGAACCGTCTTGCCGACGCAACCCTTGGATTCTGGTTTGCGCTGCTTGTGCTTGGAAGTAAGATGTGTTGCGGTTGCCTTCGCGTAGCCATGGTACTCCCGAGCGTTGCCGCAGCCAAATCTCCTCCTGGTGGAGGGCTTCCCGTAATTGACAGACAATAGCTCGTTCTTCCTCCGTCGCTCCCCGGCCAACCGAGCGGCATCTGAGCTTGTCTAACTTCTTCTACAGTTGTCTAACCTTGCGGGTGAGGCAACCAAATTCCCGAGAACCCTAGGGTTCTAGTGTTTGCTTCAATTGCTCAAGAGAATCAGCAATACCTTGGAGACCTGGGACAAGGTTAGCTTGCTGCCATGTTCTCATGACAATCTGATCATAATCTACATGCGATGCCCACACATTCTCGTATCTGAACTTTTTCTTGGCTCTCGAATTGTTGGGCATATTTTCTTTTATTTCTACTACAACATAGCAATGATCAGACTCTATGGAAGGTAGGTGTCTAATTCCGATGTGCTGAAAATGTTGCCGGAATTCCTCGTTGGCAAAGGATCTATCTAGCCTTGCGTTAATGTTCGCTGCACCTGACTGACGATTGTCCCAAGTGTAAGCTGTACTAGACAATCCCAAATCTTGGAGGGCCACCTCGTCGGTAACTTCTCTGAAGGATCTCATCTGGCTCTCTGGACGTGCCGATCGGCTGAAGTGTTCACATGCAAAGAGAGTCTCATTAAAATCACCCACACACATCCAAGTCGAATGAGGCTAGGCGTGCAAAGTACGCAAAAAACGCCAGCTATGTTGTCGATCCTCGACTATGGGCGCTTCGTAAAAAACAGTAAACCTCCACTCAAAAGAGTCTGGGTCCTTATATTTCACCATCACATCTATGTGTCCAGAACTACAATTCTTTAAATCGATAGTTACGTTTTTAGACCAAAAGAGACCCAAGCCACCACTTAGGCCAATGCTATCAACAGCAAAACATCCACCAAAACCTAGCTGGTTCTGCAAAGCTTCAACTCTCTTCCCTTTATTTTTTGTTTCCATGACGAACAGGAGAGTGGGACCTTCCAACTTCACAATGCTGTGAAGCTCTCGAACTGCCTCGGGGTTCCCAAGCCCCCGACAGTTCCAATTAATACAACTCATTTGGCCGGGCAGGACCGATCACCGGTCTCTGCCAAATTTTCTGGTGTAGACTTCTTCTTCTTTGGTTCTTTAACGAACCCGTTGCCATCCTCCTGGCCAACTGTATTTGTGGTCGAGTCCTCATGAGCATCAGCCCTCGTAGTAGCCGTAAGCAGTAATTGCTTTGACTGCTTTGGTTTATAAACCGTATTCGGGGCATCCTTCCTCTTGTTGCGTGTCATCTCCTTGTTTTTCACAGGCGAGACTACCTCGTCCTGACCATCGGGTTTGGTCTTGGTGCTCGAGTTCCTCGTTCCCTGTTTGCTATGGTCCGAGCTTTGTCCCCTGGACGAATTCTCACTGGCCGCTTGTTTCTTATATTCCTCAGGGGCTTGCAGCATCAGCCCAAAGGGTAATTCACCCTTCTCATCTCTAGTCCCTGGGTTCTGGCAAAACAGATCCGAGTGGCCAAGGCGTCTACAGGAGAAACAGAAGTAGGGTATCTGTTCATATTGGATATCACACGAATCCACATTCTTCCTCCTCGCTGAATCAATGAGGATCCATCTTCGGAGGGGCTTGTCAACCTCAATAGTAACTTTGGTGCGAAGATAGCCTCCATCATGATCAAACTTTGCACTTTCAGCTCCCTTATCAATCATCTGGGCGATCAGTAAGGACCATGCATCATCTCTCAAATTGCAGGGCAGATTTAAAACCCTAGCCCACACCTGTAGCTTGTCAAACTTGACTTCATCTGGCCACATGCAGTCGTCGAACTCGGCCAATATCACCACGTGTTTATTCAAGTACCACGACGATCCGGCCCAAATCCTATCACGATTTCTCTGGGCCTCAAACTCTGCAACGAACATGTTCGTCCCCATCGAGCGGACTTGGAGTCCCCTCGGTTTTCCCCAAGCCGGCCGAAGAGCATTGCCAATGGTCTGGATATGGTACTGATTGCGATGCAGGATCTTTCCAGTCAGCAGCCACTTCACCGGACCACCGTCGACGCGATCATCAATCGCGAGCGGTGTTGCTTCTTCCTCGGAGATGTCCAACTTCCCCAAGGCTTCCTCAATCTGTGACCTAGCTGATCTAGGGTTGCTGGAGCCTGAGTTCCCATGCGCGCCGGCAGACGGGGAAGACGTCGCCATAGTCCGCGTCGCCGTGCTTGTGGCAGCCCGCCGATGGGATCAGTGGGGGCGAAAGCCTATCTCGAGAGTACTAAACAGTGTTTGTACGTGCATACGCAGGCAAGGTGCATGCACAGATTATTTTTACAGCATGGGTGAGATATTCACTATGTATGCAGCCACCCGTAGCTACTTTGCAATGCTCATCTATTGCCATGCACGTTACTTTGAAGGGAATGGTTAATCGCCAAGGATTAGCCCCTGCACGTGATTTGTACGTGACATGTTAACATATTCCGGCTAGCGCTCCAAACCTGACATGATGATGTTTGGTTTGGGTTGCTACGCCTTGGACGGTCTCTCCTGGAGCGGCACGACGCACAGCTCGCTTCAGCCCATGCGAGGAGCCTAGGAAAATATCAATTGATCCATGCAACCGGATAAAGAAGCCAACGATCGATCGGGATAAAATTGATCTGCTCCGATTTTCTGCCTAGCAACGCGCCAGCTCAAACAGAAAATCGTCGGCGCCCCGCACCATACGAGGCGCACCTTCAGCCTAGCCCCGCGGCTCCCACTCGTTCGTCATCAGTTTAGGGCCTCCGCAACCCCAAATCCAGCGGCCATCCCTCCCGAGTCCCAAGTCGTTTCTGTTGCCTAGGTAGTTGTCCCTCTCGCCTTTGGCGGCAGCGGCGGCTGATCGCGGGTGGCGCAGGCAAATCTTCGCTCTTGAATCTGGTGACGTTCAGCGGCGGCTGATCAGGGGTGGCGCAGGCAAATATTCGCTCTTGAATCTGGTGGCTATCTCATTACCCGCTCTTGATTCGACTTTGTAATTGCGGGATTTGGAGGTCCGTGCGCTTGATGCATGTTTGAACGGGATTAAGGTTTTGCTGAGATTTTGATGATAACTCTGCTACTCCAGAGACTCTATGCGCGCCGCTGCCCGAAGATTTCTGGCGTGACGAACCCTCGTTCGCTCGGCAGGCCGATGGAACCCAAACTCCAGAGCACCAGCAAATTGTTGGAGGTTCGTATCATCCTCTAAATTCCCGTCAGTTTGTGCGTTTGAATGTGTGGCAACAAAACGCTTGCTCGATCGAATATATGGGTCCGTCAGTTTGTGCGTTTGAATATCAGTTGTACGTATGTGGCAACACAACGGAAGCTCGTCCGAATATATGGGAGAGGCGTGGAGCGCACCCAATAAAACACAAAGTTCTGATTTTTCTGTCTCTGTTTTTCGCTTATGAAAATGACAGGTTATAACCGAATCACATCCGTGCAAGAGCGTGGAGAAGGATGCCATGCAGGGAAAGACTTTGGATAATAAGCTTAGTAAAGTAAATACCTTTGCGAATAATTATTCTTACTGCTTGTATCCAGAAGTTACTGCTTCCTAAATGGTATCTTCATCCGCAGATTGCACAAGATCGGGTCATACATTCTACAGGTACCTGTCACCGATGCCGCTTTGGTTAGGTCTCCGTTTCGAAAAAAAAAAACTTTGGTTAGGTCTTGCAACGAGTATGTTCAAGCATTTTTTTGGTGATAGTGTCTTATTTTCTTTCGTCGTCTTAAACGTTGCATTTCATAGGTGGATGAATTTGCTCACCATTTGTGTTGCCCGAGTTTGGTGGCCCACTACAGCATGCCATTTTCAAGATACTATATGATAAACTGGTTCAAAAGAACGAAGTGGCCGAATGGAAGGCTGTTGCTGATGCACTTGTACACTTTATGAACTTCAAGATGGACGGTGTACCCATTAAACCTCTATATGGTCCTCCTTTCCCAACAATCCCAACAATCCCACCAGTAAGTAACAGACCTATTATTACGCTATTATTATATTTACTTTGGGTGTGACTATGTTGTGAGTCTTTTATTTTCAAATATATATACCAACGCATAAGCTGTGACTCCTTCTCTAATTGGGTCATTTCTATGTTTATTTCTGATTAATTTGCTGCCGCTTATCTCACTGTCAGCTTTACCTCCCGTTCGTCATTCAGTGTTTAACCTCAATTGCGTGAAAATTTTATTTCCCATCTGACCCTACTTGGAATCGACAAACGCAGAAAAGTTTTTATCCGCTCTAGAAATATGCATATCTACTAAGAGAAAGGCATGTCTAGTGAAAATAGAACAATGAAACTTTGGAGTTTCTAAACTGCAGAGATTTAGTTTGGCTATTTCTAGACTACACTTTCTATTACATAGTTACAACGTGTCCCTCCAGACTTACCTTCCATGCAAAGATACCAGGGACACCTAGAACCTTGTTCCTACATGATGTTGATGTATTATCAATCCAGGTTACACATTATTTTTGTCGATGAATAAAACTAATCTTACTCCATGCATTTTTTTTGTTGGGTCAACAGGCCAACGGCCGTAGCAGGTCAAGCGAGATGTTTTGTTCGATATTTCCTTGGTTATCAAGTTAGTTTTTAGCCGTCAAGTTAGTTGTTTCACGGACTAGGCCCCAATATAAAGCATTCACATAATTACCTCATATCTTCTTTATCGTTCCTAGGCTTAGAGTTTACCAATTTGGGATCACAATCATGTACGATGGCGGGCGATAACATAGAGGAGCAACACATCGCCGAGACCATCGAAATGACCGCCCTCTAGCTTGAGAACTTCACATGCGAGCGAGGGGAGGAGCATGCATTCTTAGCGGTGTTGCAATGCCTCACAACACCTCTCCAGCCCAACAACGGCGATGTTGGAGCCTCAACATTGTGACTGTCTACCGCCAGCCTCTCTAGATCAACCACCAATCTTAGGCTTACCACCAACGTTCGCCTCCCTCCCATAACCACTAATATTCTCCTGACCCCCACATCCCACCACCACAACCACCCTTCCACCCTCTGCCTACCATGCTTCGTCCTTCCACGCACCAACATATGTTGAAAATTAATCTTCCAGCAACATCCTACCACCACTTGCCATCTGCTACTCTCTTTCTTAACCACAGTCACCATCTTGGTTGCATGCAAGCACACACCTTGTCAACTATGGCTACACACCCCCATTGACCACCGTCCCAACCCTACCAAACCACAACCAGTATGCCTCCGGCTCGAGCTTCGCAACCTCGTGCTTCCACAAGCTTGATTGCCCACTTATCATGGCTTGATCGACCTGCACATGTGGCTGAACCGTTGCGAGTAGTTCTTCTGTGGCAAACGCATGGAGGAAGTCAAAATATTGTGGATGACATCCTATCACCTAAATGATGAGTCATGACTAGGGTAAGCCATCCTAGGAGCAATTAAGGAGGTGTGCCATTTGTGGTTTGGTCCATCCATCCGCCAACCCCCTCGGCTAGCTTGCTTACAATTCACCACCTTGAAACATGGAGTAGAACTCTTGTCCCTTATCTCTCATAACAGTGAACTAGCTGACCCCAACTCAACAACATATCTTGTACATGGAGGGGTTGCTCTAGGGGTTGCACACCGACCTCGAGCTCCAACGACCCCCTTGACTTACACACCACCATCACCATTGCCAAAGGCACATGAATATCCGCATCTGCAACCTTCACCTTTGACTCGAGTGACGTGGACCCGATGACACACCTTGGGTACGGGTGGAATCCCCTATCGGACATCTCGGCCAACAATGACTCCATCAACACATCTGATGAGTACCCCACCACCATCACTCTAACGCCTCACCCATGTGGAGATGTTCGAAGGATGACAATAAAGCTTGTGCTACCATTCCGAAAAGCAATATATATCAGTTGCCACATTGTGTGTGGCTATTCTACTGGAGCTCGATGACATCACATAGGACAATGTTAGGCGACACCAGCAAATTTGATGAGCCCCAGGTGTCACTGCACACCATTACCAACATTAGGAGCATACGTACGCCACACACAATGCAACTCTGTGTGCACATAGGGACAATTGCGTATGTCACCTTAATGGGCACATGATCCATTCAGAATTTCATTGATGCCTCAACGTCTTTGCTTTCTCGTGTCATCTTCGTCATTGGGTGGTAGCGTTTCTTCATCCCTGGCTTGTCGCTCTCGTGTATAGTCATAGTGACCATTTCCACCTTTTCATTGAGCAATCGGTTTTCACATTGTGGAACCATGTCATGCTGCTGAAGACCATTGATCCTAGCCATGATACCTACCCCATGCTGGCAGGAAGGCGTTAGATACACCTCTTCATCTCTCGTTGCACTCGTTGAGTGTCCCGTGCCATGATCCAGATGATTCTTTCATCAACTTTTACTTTCATGCTACCATGACTTGATCGTTTGACTATGTGGTTGAGGTTTACACTTAGTGATGATGTGAGATGAAAAGATGTCCATGTACGGGTCTACATGGACTAAATGTCGCTTCACCTCAGGCCCATCGAAGGTGTCGAGCTGGTTCTTGACAAGAACTGTATTGTCGATCCTTTTGACACTTGCACATGACAAGGAAGACACTATTGTCTTTAGTTGTTGGGTGTTGTATTTTAGTCTAAACAAGATTCCACGTAGCTAAGCTTCCACCTTCTTCTTGGTGTGCATGCCATGTTATGGAGATGTAGGTTTTCTTGCCACCCTTCGGGAGGTTGCCTCAACGTCTAATGGTTTGCTCTTTGATGATCCCATCCATCTTGATCGTGTCGAGGACTAATGGGTGTTTGCCATACGTTTCCCCAGTTCACGCCAAAGTGGATTCCCTCGCCTAGCTTTGAGGACGAGCCGCCATACCCGCCAGTCTATTCCTTTATTTGGTGGCCAGGTGTGCCTCACAAAGAGGGTCAATCTATCTGATCTGGATTGATGCCGTGATGGCCCCTCGTTCGACCACCACCTTAATGTGTGCGATGATTCGTTTTGTTGTCGTAGTTCATGCCATGATTCTTTGGTCGTCGTAGTTCCTACCATGATTCGGTCAAGGGTTCGTGGCCAGCATGATAGTTGCACGCCTACAGGTAGTCGCTAGAGACCCGTTTTGCTACCTGTCTTTGTCTACCTCACTCCAGTAGAGACGATGGAGGTGCTTTCGAAGTTTCCCAATGATGGCCTCCTACTCAACTCGCTCTCAGCCGATGGGTCCACTAGCACCACTTGTGTCATCATCTATGTACGTTGTTGGGGCCTTGTCTGTCAGCCACTTCCTACTTCCTATGCCACATCGTTCTCCCAGCCAATTTGTGCATGTATCCTTTTTGGAGTGACCCACCCATGAATTCTGGCCTTAGAGTGGGTTGACTCTGAGTGTCCATAGTTTGGTGCAATTTTTTGTTGCATCTATGAATCTCTCGCCCACCCGAAAGGGCCTTTTCAAAGCCCATTTGTGTTGTGGGGCAGATCCAAGGTCATGTGGAGCAGCTTGGTTTGTAGGACGGGGCTATCAGGACAGCTAGCACATGGATGTAGCGGGCCAGAACCCAAAAATAGCTCGCTCGCCTCGCTTTGTCAGGATCGCTCAGGAAGGCTTGCACGCTTTCTAAAAAAAAGGGGGCATGCTCACACACTAGATGTTGTTGTTGCTCTCCTTGTTTACAAAAAACATTACTATAAAAAAATCATTTTCTAAAATCTGAAAAAATGGTTAAATAAAAATGTCCATGATTTTCAAATAAATGTTCTTGAACTTGAAATAAGTTTGTGGATTTGAAAAATATTGACGAATTGGAAAAAGTTCATGAATTTGGAAAAAATGTTCACATAGTTGAAAAAAGGATCGCGAATTTGGAAAAAAAATTTGGGGATTTGAAAAAATTTCACGACTTTTTAGAATGTTATTGAATTTGAAAATTATTCTCGGTTTCCAATAATGTTGATGAATTTTGTAAAAAAAACATGAAGTTATTATTTGCTGATAATAATAAAAAGGAAAAAAGAAAAAACATGAACAGAAAACCAGCAAAAAAAGAGAGAAGAAAAACCAATCTCAATGTAGAAAGCTTCTAGAAGCTTAACAAAACTAGTTTGGTGCTCATGTGTAGAAGCGATACTAGATGGGCCCATCCTTAGAGCAAGTATGAGCATCAACACTATAAGCGCCAAATAGGGTTTCACCTCTAAGGAGCCCACCTACGTCAGTGGGCCTATTATCGAGGTCCAACTTCTAGGTAGTTATCACTTCCAACCCTTACTCGTTAGGCCTATATACCCCAAATAGTCTTGTTGTTAGGTCTAGAATGTGATGCACCATGTTCCTAACCTGAACATCCCCGTTCTGAAGAAAAAAACTTGAACATCCCCAATGACGAAACCATATTTGGTGGGATCCTTCAGTCTTTTGTCCACTATATGTTGGCGGCACTAGATATGTATCCCCGTCAAGGATTGACATCTCTGCTTGCTTGAGGGTGCTCATTTCGAAGAGAAAGAGCACTAGGCATGTTCTATTTAATCAACCATCCCAATGGTAAAGCATGTCTTGGAGCTAACTTAGGGCCAGTTCTTTTGGGCGGCTTAAAAAATAAGTTGTCTTTCCCCAGCTTAAAAATAAGCCGGTCCAGAAATTTACTGAGACTTCTAAATTAGTTATTCCATAACTAATTTAGAAGCCTAGGTAAATAAAAGAGGCGGCTTATGGGATAAGCTGGGAAGGAGGCGGCTTATTTTTTAAGCTGCCAAAAGAACTGGCCCTTACTAGTGTGTGGACGTTGTTGTTGCGGCACTTGTCGAAAGGTTCCAGTAGCCCAAGAGGAGAATTGATATCAGCGTCCTTGTCCTCACTCACATCAACTTCCTATCCAGGCAGTCTCAGTATTTGGTTATTCTTTTATATTCCACTTAGTCTACCCAACCAACACAATTAAGGTGTTGTTAATGTGTGACCCTGTATCTTATGACGATGGGTAGTTGTACTATTGTATTCGTGTACTATGTATACTGTACAGAAGTCATACATGTGGCACCCCGATCCAGAGGACCGTAATAGAAGTCCACATCAATGCTAGGATCAGACACTCGTGTGTATTACAAGAATGTTATCAAGAGCAAGCATAAAGAGTACCAACAGTTTATAGGACCACATGTGCTAGAACTATTACGTGAACCATGCTAGCTCCTTATACCCGCCTCACGACATAATAGATCTAACCGGCGACAACTGAAGCAACATCAAAAGACAGTACAAAAACATAGTGATTCCGGCCTCGCGACATCTGAAACAAGATGTAACCGGCGACAACAGTACAAAAACATAGTGATTCCGTTCCCACAGGGTACTGACTTGGTTACCAACTAGCCCTTGAATGTAGCATCTTGCCTTCAAGGTGAAGATGTAATGGAAGAATCTGGCACATAAAAAGCTAGGTGGGTTTAATGGACAATACTATTGCCATGCATTTTTCAAAAAATAACACGAAGGCATGAAAGACAACTGATGACTAGGGCATCATCAACCTTAATGCTATGCTTTTACAGAAAGTTTTTTCACCCACCGCTAAGTCCACCCGTGGTGACAAGATACTTCGCATGGTCGCTCCGCCCTTCCTCGTCTTTTTGTCTCATTATAGTATATTTCACCGGAAGTTGTTCTCTCTTAAATTACTCGGGAGACCCTTGGAGGGGAGCAACAAAACATAGCCGTTAATGTCGACGACGCCATGGTCTTTTGACTCTTGAAACCGGAAAATTCATGTGAGTTGTTTGATCAATTGACATGTCATTCTTTTGTGCTATTGTTTTGTCAAATGCTCGGCGGAATTAGTGCCCACCAACCCCTTTTATTATTGAAAATTTCCATATTGTTTCTAGGTCTATACAGTAATAGAGAAAGAGTTTATGACAACCGACGAGGACGTCTAGTCTACGGAGGAGGGTCCAAAGATCATCGTCCTTGGTTGCTAGGTTGTTGTTGCCGTCATTATTCGTTGTTTTGTTGCTAACTCTAATGGTAACTTTTGGATCCTCCTTAGAATTGACATTACAGTCAGTTGTCGTCACGTCGTACACATAGAAAAAATAAGATTTTTTAATAACAAATAACAAAATGACTAAAGGAATAAATGGGCACTGCTCTTTGCATGCATTTGACAGAAAAATTATGCAAAGAAATCAATAGGCTGATGACTAGGGCGTCCTCGACCTTAAGACTATGTTGTTCTGCAAAGTCTTTCCACCCACCACTGAGTCCATCCCGCGTGATAAGATACTTCACATAGTATTTTGTCAGCAGGGATGGACTCATTGATGGCCGGAAAAACTTTGTGGAAAAGCATAACCTTAAGGTTGACGGCACCCTAGTCATCAATTGCCTTTCATGCATTTGACAGAATAACGCAAAGAAATCACAAGGCAATTGATGACTAGGGTGTCATCGACCTTAAGGCTATGCTGTTCTGCAAAGTCTTTCCACCCACCACTAAGTCCATCCCTGTGAAGTATCTTCTCACCAGGGATGGACTCAGTAGTGGGCGGAAAAACTTTGTGGAAAAGCATAACCTTAAGGTCGACGAAACCCTAGTCATCATTGCCTTGTCATTCCTTTGTGTTATTTTCTGTTGAATGCGTGGCAGAAGCAGTGTCGATTAATCCCTTGGTCAATTTATCACTGAAAATTCCTATTCTTTCCTATGTGTATATAGGAAGAGAGGATGAGGTGATGAAAAATGATTGTGATGTCAACTCTAAGGAGGAGGATGCTCTCAAGGCGGTGAATGAGATGGTGGAGAACTCGAGTCGAGCAAAAAAAGACTATACATGTTGTGCTCAACTCCAGCTCCTCATTCATTGCACGGATAGTATCTTGAGAGTCATCATCCTTGAACGGAGGGCTCTCGTCTTCTCCACTAATGTTAAGTGAACATCATCCTTGGTTGCTAGGTTGTTGTTGCCATCATTATTCGGTGTTTTTTTGCTAACTCAAATGGTAACTTTTGGATCCTACTTAGAATTGACATCACAGTCAGTTGTCGTCACCGCGTACACATAGAAAAATAATATCTTTTAGTAACAAATATCAAAATGACTAAAGGAATAAATGGGCACTGCTCCTTGCATGCATTTGACAGAAGAGTTACGCAAAGAAATCACAAGGCTGATGACTAGGGCGTCCTCGACCTTAAGGCTATGTTGTTCTACAAAGTCTTTCCACCCACCACTAAGTCCATCCCGGGTGACAAGATACTTCATAGAGTATTTTGTCAGCAGGGATGGACTCAATGATGGCCGGAAAAACTTTGTGGAAAAGCATAACCTTAAAGTCGACGGCACCCTAGTCATCAATTGCCTTGCATGCATTCGACAGAAAAATAACACAAAAAAATCACAAGGCAATTGATGACTAGGGCGTCATCGACCTTAAGGATATGCTGTTCTACAAAGTCTTTCCACCCACCACCGAGTCCATCCCTGTGAAGTATATTCTCACCAGGGATGGACTCAATGGTGGGCGGAAAAACTTTGTGGAAAAGCATAACCTTAAGGTCGACAAAACCCTAGTCATCATTGCCTTGTCATTCCTTTGTGTTATTTTCTGTCGAATGCATGGCAGAAGCAGTGTCGATTAATCCCTTGGTCAATTTATCACTGAAAATTCCTATTCGTTTCTATGTGTATATAGGAAGAGAGGATGAGGTGATGACAACTGATTGTGATGTCAACTATAAGGAGGAGGATGCTCTCAAGGCGTTGAATGAGATGGTGAAGGAACTCGAGTCGAGCAAAAGAAGACTATACATGTTGTGCTCAACTCCAACTCCTCATTCATTGCACGGATAGTATCTTGAGAGTCGTCATCCTTGAACGGAGGGCTCTCGTCTTCTCCACTAACGTTAGGTGAACATCATCCTTGGTTGCTAGGTTGTTGTTGCCATCATTATTCGTTGTTTCGTTGCTAACTCTAATGGTAACTTTTGGATCCTCATTAGAATTGACATCACAGTCATAGTCAGTTGTCGTCACCTCGTACACATAGAAAAATAAGATTCTTTAGTAAAAAATAACAAAATGACTAAAGGAATAAATGGGCACTGCTCCTTGCATGCATTTGACAGAAAAATTACACAAAGAAATCACAAGGCTGATGACTAGGGCGTCCTCGACCTTAAGGCTATGTTGTTCTGCAAAGTCTTTCCACCCACCATTGAGTCCATCCTTGGTGACAAGATACTTCACAGAGTATTTTGTCAGCAGGGATGGACTCAGTGATGGGTGGAAAAACATTGTGGAAAAGCATAACCTTAAGGTCGACGACACCCTAGTCATCATTGCCTTGTCATTCCTTTGTGTTATTTTTTGTCGAATGCATGGCGGAAGCAGTGTCGATTAATCCCTTGGTCAATTTATCGCTGAAAATTCCTATTCTTTCCTATGTATATAGGAAGAGAGGATGAGGTGATGACAACTGATTGTGATATCAACTCTAAGGAGGAGGATGCTCTCAAGGCGGTGAATGAGATGGTGGAGGAACTCGAGTCGAGCGAAAGAAGACTATACATGTTGTAATCAATTCCAGCTCCTCATTCATTGCACGGATAGTATCTTGAGAGTCGTCATCCTTGAACGGAGGGCTCTCGTCTTCTCCACTAACGTTAAGTGAACATCCTCCTTGGTTGCTAGGTTGTTGTTGCCATCATTATTCGTTGTTTTGTTGCTAACTCTAATGGTAACTTTTGGATCCTCCTTAGAATTGACATCACAGTCACAGTCAGTTGTCGTCACCTCGTACACATAGAAAAAAATAAGATTTTTTTAGTAAGAAATAACAAAATGACTAAAGGAATAAATGGGCACTTCTCCTTGCATGCATTTGACATAAAAAATACGCAAGAAAATCACAAGCATGATGACTAGGGCATCCTCGACCTTAAGGCTATGTTGTTCTGCAAAGTCTTTCCACCCACCGCTGAGTCCATCCCTGGTGACAAGATACTTCACAGAGTATTTTGGCTGCTAAAATACACTGTGAAGTATCTTGTCACCAGGGATGGACTCAGTGGTGGACGGAAAAACTCTCTGTAAAATCATAACCTTAAGGTTGACGAAACCCTAGTCATCATTGCCTTGTCGTTCCTTTGTGTTGTTTTCTGTCGAATGCATGGCGGAAGCAATGTCGATTAATCCCTTGGTCATTTTATCACTAAAAATTCCTATTCTTTCCTATGTGTATATAGGAAGAGAGGATGAGGTGATGACAGTTGATTGTGATGTCAACTCTAAGGAGGAGGATTGTCGTGTTTATGGACTAGGGGTGTCCTCTTTGTGGTACGACGATCGTCCCCTCTGTGATTCGGCGAGGGGCTAACACGCTCAAGATCGACTTCTACTCCTTGATGATGAAGATGAATTGATACGGTGATTTTTACCCAAATTTGGAATGCTGGGAAGCGTAAAACCCTACGTCCTGCTGGTTGAATTCACTGAGTGGTGAAGCTTGGTGTTATAAAGCGTTGAGCACTCCTTGCCAGGATCTAGCCTAACTATGTAGTGTCTTCAAAGGATTGAAACCCCTACTATGTAGCCACGGGCCTCCTTTTATATACCTAAGGGGCCACCACATGTGGCTATTATAGAAGAACACTTACATCATTAAATGCGGGGGTATGGGTCGCCCGGAGCTCTTGCCCGAAAGCAAGGTGCATGCTTAACCCCCTACTGTATAGCCATGGGCCTTCTTAACCCCCTACTATGTAGCCATGGGCCTCCTTTTATGCATGGAGCTCTTGCCAGGGAGCAAGACGCCTGTCTTGTCACACCGCTTGTGGTGTATTTGCTCTGACCGCGAGGTGTTGAGTGCACGGTAAAAAAGGGTGGTGACTTACCCGCGTCTTCACCTAACTGCATCGTGGCAGTGTCTCCGCACGCCAGGCTGCCACCCAGTCAGCCCTATGGACTAGGGCCACCGCTGTAGGCCCCTGTAGCAGCAGCTGTCGCCCAAAAGTGACACCAGTTTATGTGCATTTTGTTCTCTTGATGAACACAACTATCCCAAAAGTGACACCAGTTTATGTGCATTTTGTTCTCTTGATGAACACAACTATCTGTGAGGAAAACAAAGACTTCTGGAATACAGACCAAGGATCAGATCTCACCAGAAACAATTGCTTTTCGCTCATTAGACATCTCCATGCTTGCAACTACTTGTACATAGGGGCTGCTTCTCCCATATTTGTACAACACATCAGCTATTACACAAACCATCTGAACTATGTAGCCATGCAATTGGTTTTCTTTGCACTTTTCAGCTCCACGTGAGAAAGTTGTGCTGAAATGGAGAAAAGCATGACTATATCCTCGACAACTTCATCAGTGTGCAACACAGGAGTTGTGGGTGAGTCATCTGATTATGTTTGACAGATGACAGAACTTGTTTGCACCAGCTTATACCATCTTTTTAGTCGAAATACGGGGACGCACATGTAACATGCCTCTTCAAGCTGTGCAAATTGGTGGGATGTTTATTACTAACATGTACTTAATCTTCTAACCCCTGTACAGCGCCGTTACATGTGCTCCAGTGAAGTGCAATACCCGTCTGGCACAGAATCTATCAATTTTTTGACTGTCTCTTACTTCTCGCCTATAATGCTCTTGTAATTAACCATATAGATGGCAACCAATGTCAGAAGTGCACCACCGATCTGCTCAGGTGCGAAGGTCTCTCCCAGATAGAGGAACCTGAAAAGGCAAGGAGTGCCCAGACCAAAAGTTGAAAACAAACATCGCATTTTATGTTTGTGTAAATTTTATTGTCCAGCATACTGCAAAGAATCTTACCCAAAAATGGAGGCGAACATAGGAGTCAAGAAAGTAAGAGAACTAAGCGTGGTCAAACTACCTGCAGGAATAAGAGAGAAGAAGTATGAAATGCTGATGAGAATAAATTGTGGAGAGCTCTAACTGCATTGAACTGGTTGGAAGCGAACATCAATCTTACCTCTTGTAGCATTGTAGAAGTAGACACCATAGCTGACAGCACTGCCGAATATAGATGTATAACCCAGAGCTGCTATGTCACTCCATGTAAGTTCTTGAATGTGTCCATTAAGAGCAGGATCGTGATTAAGAACAGATATAACCAACAAAGGAATCCCACCTAGTACCATGTGCTGCAGAGCGATAGAGATAACATTAGCCTTTTATGTGGTGTGATGTCAGGCTTCCATGATTTGAAGTAGGAACATATCTAATACTGCTAGGTTAACTTGATGCTTCCAGCAAAGGCGGTTCAAGTTTCATTTGATGTTGCAATTCATAAGCAGTTGCCCTGTGCATTAAGCCCCACCATAACATTAGCATTTTACGTTTCAATTCATACTTGAGTTACTCAGATAGGCTACCAACTTAGCACTCCTGGAAAATATACAGAATCAACTGGCCCAAGTAGACCATGAAAAAAAGAGGGGATGATTTTGAGACACAAAAACAAAAGCATATTGATGGTATTTTAAACGCATGCCATAAAGGCCATCTTATCATTCCCCCGCAAAAAAAGCCCATCTTATCATAAAATGAATAAATGATAGTGTATTTATCTGCAGAATGCATACCCATCCTGTTGCCATGATTGGATCAGAATACTTTGATACCCAGCGAACCATGATAGTTCCGACCGCCATGCTTTGGGCCGAGAGGAACATCCACCATTCTCCACTCCCCCAGACTGATGTGTTGTTTCCTTCAACTGACAGTGCTGGAACCTAAAGTAGATTTAAAGACAATCAGAATATTATAACGTGCACAATAATAATTCATACTCCCTCCATTCACAAATATAAGATGCTCTAACATTTTTTCTGAATCAGATGTACATAGACACGTTTTAATGTGTTTGTTCACTCATTTCAGTTTGTATGTAGTTTATATTGGAATATATAAAACATCTTATATTTGTGAACGGAGGGAGTATAAACAAAGAGCAACATTTCACCACTTTACCCATAAAGGAACTTCTCACCATTTTACAGATTGATATGTCATTTCTTTAGTCCCAGTGTCCCACATAGTAATAGTGGAAGAAAGTCGACTTCAGAACGTTGGCAGAAGGAAATTATTGTCTGTACTACTACTAAGCTTAACCATTTAAACTTTTTGGCCGGTTCTGCTGCAGTGGCGCGCCATCGGGCTTCGGATCGGCATAAACGGCGTGGAGGGTCTGGCAGACTGGTTGGCAATGCCTCCAGTCAGATCTGATCTGGCCGGTGCAGCCGGCGGTGGTGGCCATCTCCTCCACCGAAGGTGGACGGCCTGACGCTGGGTGGTCGGATCTCGAGATCCGTCATCTAGTCCCGGCTACGAATCGGGGAGACCTAATTGCCGGTGAAAACCGAGCTGATGGCGGACGATGGCGACGTTCTGCACCGTTACCTTGATGAAGGCATCATCGTGTAATTACTGTCGACCTACTCATGCTGCTCCGGGGAAAACCCTAGGATCTGGTCTTCCAGATCGGACGATGACGGCATTGCAGTGTCGTTTCTCTCTTGACAACATCGTTTGTGGAGCAGCGCCGAAAGACAGAGGCAGGAGGTGGAGCAGCTTCGTGTTGCACGAATCTGCGGTGGAGATGTCAAGTCATGCCTGGCCGACAGGTGCTTACGTTGTGTCATGCCTGTTCGGCAGGTGCTACGCACTACAGATCTTCCAGTGACTTCAAGCTGTGTCGGCTGGTGGTACTTGGCGGCATGGTGTTGCGGTGTACCGGCGGCGACTGCAACGTGCTCAGCAGTTTGCGTGGAGGTGGTGCCGTTGGGCGCCGTGGTGGCGTCGACGGATGGCCGGACTGGCAAAGATGATGCGGATCTCTTTCTTGAAGATGGGTCAGCGGTTCGATGATGATGGCGGCTTCTAAAATGTGTGTATGTGGTGTACGCTTTAGGTTTGTTGCACCGGCTGTAGGTTCCGACACTTTATTTGGATGGATCGGCGACGACACCGGTTTTAGACATGGGGAGCAAGAACACTCCACATTATCGATATTTGTAGGTGTGAGTGGTGGCTTCGCGTGGTTTAATGTATGTTTTTGTCAGATCTTTGTTGAATAATCAATAAAGATGGCTATATGCATCGATTGATGCATATGCCGGGGGGTTTAACCTCCTTTTCAAAAAAAAAACATTTGAACCTAAATTGAGTCATCGAAACTGTTGCGGTCTTCCGGGTTGTACTATACTAGTAATGTCTATTACCTGTGTGTTTTAAAAGCATTTTTGGTACTTCAGTGGTATCTGAGTATACCACTTGCTTTACTTGTTAAAAAAATGTACATGTTATTAACTAATCGTAATCAATTGAAAAACTAATCGTAACCAATATCTGAGCGTGGAGATACGAGATTGCTTGGAAACGTTAGAAATGCATTGCAAAAATGTACTAACCTCGAGGAGCAAAAGCCCAACAACACCCAGTACGAGCCCCCCAGCTCCTATCGCCCCGATAGACTCTCCGAAGAATAGTGCTGCAAGGATAGCAACCGTCAATGGTTGGGAGTCAATTATGACCTGCAACGAGGATCACAGTTCCGTAAGTGATCGACCAAAATGGCAAGCCAATTGTTTGCCATCGGAGGTAGAGAACAGCACGGAGAGTTAGCCTTACGCTTCCGAGGCCAGCCGATGTCTTCTGCAAGCCCTCGGTGAGAAAGCCCTGCAAAAGGAGGAAACCAAACCCATGCTGGCTTCAGGAACCGCACAACCACACGCTAAGGATCACGCCTTTCACCTATCTATATCCACCTGGAAGCAGGCGGCGTCGATGAGACCGAAGGCGGCGATGGCGCCCCAGGCGGCCCACCCGGAGGGCTGCTTCCTGCCCCGCGCGGCCGCGAAGGAGACGACGAGCGCGCCCGCGGGGAGCAGGCGGAGCGCGGCGACGAAGAAGGGCCCGGTCTTGGGTATGACCCCCTTCATGGCCACCATGGCCGTGCCCCAGAAGAAGAAGGGCGACACCAGCGACACCCACTCCCACCACTCCCTCCCCGCGAGCGCCGGGGCGACCCCCTCCTCCGCCCCAGGGTCGCCGTCGACGACGCACTCGACGTCGCTGCCCGTGCCCACGCAGTCGAGTTCGTCGGCTGCGGGCGGAGGCGCATCGCCGCCCCCGGCTGCGATACGGAGACGGAGGCGGAGGCGGGGGCTGGGGACGGTGCCGCGGCGTGGGACAGAGGGGAGAACGGGAGCGGAATGGCGTCTGGGAGTTAGTGGTGGGTGGAGCGGGAGGAGGAGGCGGAAGGGCGCGGCGGTGGACATCACGGCCTGCCGGCCGGCGCTCGAGCGGGGTGCTGCGGTGATCCGGCGGGTCGAAAGGCGGCCCCGGCAGCGGCCGGCACGACGGGAGGAGAGAGGAGCGGCGAGGGTGTGTTTCCGCTCGCGCGGCGTGTCGAGCTCAGCTCACCTCGCTCGGCGTGTGGGTGGTTTTTTTTTAGGAACGCGTGTGGGTGGGTTTCAGTCGATCAGCTCGGTGTCGGGCCTGTATTTCAAGCAGCAGGTTGGGTCGGCCCACAAGTGCCACGGCAAAATTTTCAAATTTCACAAGATATACACGATCTTGTCTAAAAATATTTAAAAAAAAACAAGATATACACGATCTCCCTAAAAAAAACATCGCCCACAATCTCTGTGGCTGCTGCTTCCTTCCTTTGAGAATCAACGGACCCAAAATTAAAAGACAGATGACTTCTAGCTCTAATGTGAAAAAAAAAGGTATACAATCTACCCCTATACAGTCTCCCCCAAAAGCAAGATCACCGAAATGCTTGTGTGTCGAAGACCCGTGCAGCTAGCTACGGAAATAGGCGTCCAGAATCTGATCTTGCTTAGATCGTTCCATGCATGGGCTTCTCATTGAGGAGATCAAAGAGTTTCTTGAAATTTTTGCCACCAAGTATCCAATCAACTGGGTTAGGCGATCTGCCAACAAGGTAGCTCATAAGTTAGCTAGGGATGTCTGCTTGAATAAAGCATGTAAAACTTTGTTTCGTTCACCTTCGGGTTGTATTTCTGAATTACTGAACTCGGAATTGGTCTAGATGAATAAATGAAGCAACAAGTTCCCATATGAAAAAACAAAATGGCCAGAAAAGAAGCAAGAAACGAGTGTAGCATTTTGATGCCCAGTCTTATCTGCACCTAGTCAGGAAAAAAGTCACAAATTTTTTTGCATGCTGAGGTCCGCTTCAATTTTAAAATCATTTGGATATCTGAGCAGCTCTCGGCAAAAAAGACAAATCGGGTCAGAACAATGCATGAACATAAACCTTTTTTACATACCCAGAATTTGTCATTTTTGCCGAGAGATGCACAGATGTCCAAATGATTTGAAAATTGAAGCGGATCTCACGCATTAAATTATCTACCATGCAAAAAAAATTGAAAAATTTCTAGTATTTATTTTAATTTTTTTCATCATCGCGGGGTGCAGATGAGCCTGGGCTCAGAAGCGGATTTTCGGCAAGAAACTGAATTTAGCCGTTGCTCCGAAACTGATATCTCGCAAATTTGACAGTAGCCGCACATAATGAACACAGGGCGAACCAATGAAGCCCATGGTAAGTTCGAGGAATAGCATGCCGGCATTACATAGACCGATGAACGATTTCAGGAGAGTGCCACCAGCATTTCATCTAAAGGATCATAAACACATACCATTATTTCGTCCGTCTGTAATTTGTTGGCGCTCAAACGAATGCTAGTACATTCTTTGAGCATCCATTTGAGCGTCAAGCCGTTAACTAGTTCTGGACCAAGCGAGTACATACCCAAGCCTCTATTCCAGGCAAAGTTTTTGCCGTGAAGTTTAGCCATTTGGATGAAAATGACCTATGATGAATTATGCATGCGGCACGTGCTATTTTTTTGGTACCTTGCGGTGTAGAAACGCCTTGTGGATTCAGTTATTTCATTCATTTTTTGAATGGGTGTGGCATTCGATTTGGTTGGCTTAGCGTTTTTCCATCGCATATGGGGTATATATAAAGGTACAATGGATGTGGTCGGTCTTCTTACGTGCTTCTGTTGCGTCCATCGTGTTCGTTGCGTGCTGTTGTCGCTGTCACGTTGGAATTTGTGCCCTGACACATCCTTCCTGGTTCGATGTTTCTCCGTGTTTCAATTGGTCATCGGTTTGTGTCCCGGCCGCTGTGTGCGGGCTTCATTCTCTTTCTGGGCCGCATGTCTCTCTGATGACCTTTTCTTTACGATCCACGTGTGGTGGCGTGAGTGTCGTCGGTGCCGCTTTACCTAGAAAAATCACTGCCGCTTCGATCCTGTAATCTAGAGGATACTGCTGCTTCTGATCCGGTGCTCTCTCGAAGGCTCGGTCCAATTCATTCGCCGCTTTATGCGCTTATAAATTCTCCCCTCTCTCTATGGAAAGGCATTCACCTAGCGATCGTGATTGTTTCACGGCGGTCGAGTAGTTTGCCGTCCCGTCGGCCACCGTCGTTGTCTTGCTGTCACCTACCGGCGGTGTCCACTCGCGTCCGTCGTCATCTATCGACAGCGGCCGCTCGCGCCGTCATCTTGGCCATCCGTCACTGCCTCCGTCTCCGTCGTCTGCTCTGCTACGGTCAGCCACCGCTGCCTGCGCCTAGGAGGTATGCCATCGCCGTATGTCTCATTGTCTCTCCGCACGGCGCAGGTAGTGGAGCATGCAAGGGTTTGCGAGGTAGCACTCCCGGCGTCGCGTCCCACGCCGCCCATGTCATTCCGATCAGGCGGCCGCAAGCTCTGAATCCCTGATTCGATCTCCTCTCCAGCGGGCTCCGCGCACCCTTCCGCTGTTGTCCAGCACTGTCGACGTAAGGAGGGGTTCCAGAGCCCTCTTATCATGGAGGAGGAGCCGAGTATGGACGGCGACGCGGCCGTGGTTCTCAGGTTAATTGATTTGAGGCCCGTGGTGGAGAAGGTCTGCCAGACTCCTGACGCGGAGAGCTCCGCGTCGAGCCAGAGGCGACGCGGGAGCTGTGCCGGCGGGACGGCACCACGAGGAGGAAGGGATCGGGCCCGACCAGCTCGCGGGCGATGTGCTCTACTACGGGTGGACGTACGTGGATGCCCTCATGGAGAACATCGGCAAGGGCGGGAAGTTGATGGTGCTGGACGGGCTGAAACTGCGGGCCGTGCGTGAAGATATGCCCTTCCATGGTGAAGCTGTCGCGGTCCATGGCCGACAGCACGGTATTCGCACGCATGAACGGCGACGAGAACGACGTCTGCAATGGAGTCCCTCAAGGATATGGAGGTCGTCGAGGTGCCCAAGAACAGCACGAACGTGTAGACCGGTATTTCTATCTTCTCCAATTCTTCACTTTCCCCTCTGATTCAATTCACGCCTCGCCTGACCGTAGTCACGGACTTACAGGCCACGACTTACACCAGCAGCAAGTCGCCGGGAGCGACAGCAGGATGGGCTGGGGTGGCGGCCAAGCAGCCAGAGTTGTTGCACGGAAGACCGCCTCGCTGGTGGAGCTCACCAGCTCCGTCATGGAGCTTGGCGTCGTCGGAGGCCCGTTCAGCAACGTCGGCCTTCTCGAGCTCCTGCTGGTCGCCTCGACGCCCGAGGGCTCTGCCCTAGCTCCACCCGCCAGCGCGGTGGGTCGAGCTCCAGGAGAGGAAGAAGGCGCATGCACGCGCCGGCGTCCGCTGGATCCAACTCGACCTCCCCTCACCGTGCAGCTTGGCGGAGGAACTGCGCTAATCTTCTTCTTGATGCACGTGGGCAGCGTGTTCATACATGTTCGTCAGTCCGCCGGTGAGCATATTTGCCTTGCAGTTCCTAAACGCACTATTTTTTGTAGTTTCTATAGGCAATTACGGCCGGCTCGCTCGCTCCGCCATACGGCGCGCGCCGTAGTTCGTCACCCATGCTATCTGCCCCGCTGGGAATCTCTTTTCTTCAGTTCTCCGTTTTTATCTGCTGGCAGCCGGTGGCGCCGAGGCTGTGCTCGACATAATAATGCTGCTGAAGACCGACACAACATGAAACTGGATGGACACAACATGAATGCGCATGTACCAGCAAATTCAGTTGGTGGATGACAAGTTCTGTTGATAGCTGTCATAATGCAATCCAGCCGTTTTTGTTTCTGATTTGTTTGCCTTTTGAGTCATTCTAATCCTTGGTTCTGTTTCTTTTTTTGGACTTCTTTAGAGTTTTTTTACTGCCCACATTAGTGGATATCAAATGGACACACGGTATTACTGGGTACCAGTAGCTTGTGTGCGTTGTATTTTCCTTTCCGATTTGGCTATTTGGTCAAACACATGTTCTGTCCCCTTGCATGTTTTTAGGGTAGCCCCCTTGCATTGGCCGGTGATTTGTATGGATGCAACGGTGGGATTTATTTGACTACATGCATGTGTGTGTCTATATATATATATATATATATATATATATATATATATATATATATATATATATATATATATATATATATATATATATATATATATATATATATATATTTGTCATGCGTCTGATCCTCTCTGGTAGTTTCTCTTTGGAAGACTCGGGATGCATATCCTAATCTCACTTAACCATGTCCTGCTCCAACAAATTTGCCCAAGAACAACACTATCGCAGTAGGGAGCCCCAATGAGATGTTATAGACCGTCGATTTAGTATCATGACAAAAAAAATTTATCTCTTTTATTCATGTAATGTGCTGTATGTACCTAACCGGATAAATTCATGTTCTGTTTTACTAGGCATGATTTATCCGTCAGTGTAATGTTTACATGTCTACATAATGTACTTCATTGTTATTCTCTTCCAAAGAACATCACTTTTTTCTTTACATCACACCTATGTTCTATATTAAAATAATTCACTAGCAAGTTCAACTATCTATAAATAAGTACCGTCATTTTTGGTACTCCCTATAAAATTTGTTATCTCCATTTACATTCTTATGACACTAAAAAAAGGAGGCGACTTGGTTGTAAGTTTTCCCAAATTACCGAAATAGGCTTACGCCCCGCTATATTGATATAGCAACCACCCGACACAACAATCCGATCCACGCTGGGGCAAACAGCACAAGCACGCCCAAAAGAAATAACAAGAGAAAATAAGAGAAGAAATGCCAACAACGCCGGATCAACGAAAGCTACGGCACACCGCGATCGTTGCGCCCACCGAAGATAACCACCATGCTCCAAAGCCACCGAGTTGCCGTGTACCAAGCACCACCTTCAAGAAGGAATGCGACGATGACGACGCTGCTGCCCGGACGAGTCCTAGGATTTCTCTCGGTACACGAAGGGTAGAGGGGGGAGAGGGTCACCCGACGCCCTTCAAGAAGGATGGTGGCGCCCGCAGGCGTCACCGCGTTGGTGCCGGCAAGACCCGACATGGATTTCTCCCGACCTCTCGCGCCCACCACCCAGGACCAACCTTCGGCTCCACCACACCCGCCGCCCACCAACATGCGCCAACAGTCACGAGAACACCGCCGTCGTCTCACCACGGCCAACGAAGCGAGGCCGGCCGGATCCAAACGAGACACCCGAAGACAAGGACCGGCAGCACCGCAGCCACGAGGGAGGGAACAACCTCCACCGGCTTAGGCGGTAGCAAACCGGGCATAGCAGCAGAGGCACACCAGACCCCCTGTCCGGCCAGGCCCTGCGTGGGCCCGTGAAGCTTCGCCGCCGTGCTACAGCAGTCGCGGCACAGCAGCCGCCGTCCCTGTCGCGAGGAGCTCGCCGGAAACCACCGGAGAACAGCCCACTGCGGCCACCAGCAGGCCCGCCCCGACCCAGATCGGGCCCGTAGGGCCTAGATCTGGGCCAGCCGAGCGCCGCCGGCCGCCGCAGGCCATGGGCCGTCACCGCCGCCAAGGGGCAACGCCTCCGCATCGCCGCCGTCCAGATCCGCGCCGGAACGCCGTCGGCCGAAGGGCTCCGCCGCCAGGACCGCTCACCCGAGCCGGGATCCAGCGACGGGTGAAGAAGGAGGGCCGCCACTGCCGGACTGCGGGGCGCCGCGCGGGCAACGCCTGGCTTACACAACAGAAAACAACCTTACTATTAAAATGTTCCAACCTTTCTAGCCAACATCTTTTCTGACAATTTAGACTCTATGTGACATTTTAAACTTTAGCCTTTTTTCAGCCCATATAAAAAAACAAGCACTGGATATTTTAAAAAAAGAATGTACCTTCCAGAGCAGATACTACAAGAACCGGGCCAAAAAATAGTACACAGACATACAGTGTCGACGGGGCGCGGCGTGCCGCCGCGCTGGTATGGCTAGTTACGTATTAGAATTTCAGCAGGCAGGCCATTGAGCTGCGTGAATTAGAGAGATTCAGAGCAGTGTGTTGGAATATTTGTATAGAGAGAGAACTTCTCCTGTTTAAACTTGTATCTTCTCTTTATCCCTTCTTCTGTTCCAACTCTTTATCGATCGATCTAGCGATCGTTTTCTTCTTGTAAGCCACGGCATTGCCCATATATATATAAGTGCGGCCCGAGCAAGGGTTTAACGCTTCCCAATATTCTTACATGGTAATCAGACCGACTTCTTCGTAAGATCAAAAGAAGATCGCATCTAGACAAGCCGTTCTTCAACCTATCGCCATGACTACTGCCTCCACCACCTCCAGCACCATGAGTGCTCTCGCCACGTCTCTTGCGTCCACCTCCACCTTCGCCCTTTCATCCTCCTCCACCGCATCCTTTACCACGTCCCTTGGATCACCCCCCCCCCCTCCCAAGGAGAAGCTTATGAGGAACAACTACCTCATGTGGAAGGCCATCATGCTGCCTCAAATCAAAGGTGCACAGATGGGCCACCACCTTGATCCGGTGAGCCGTGCGCCACCAGAAACCCTCACCATCACCAAGGATGGGAAGGAGGAGCAGATCGCCAACTTTGCCCGAGTTCTCTGATATGCACAACAGCAACAGGTTCAGGGCTTTCTGATGGGTTCTCTGTCTCGCGAGATTCTTGCACAGGTGGTTACCCTTCAGACACTGGCGGAGGTGTGGGAGGCGATCGAAGCTATGTTTGCTGCCCAAACCGAAGCACAAGCAATCAATACTCGGATGGAACTCACAAACCTCAAGAAGGGCAACATGTCCATGACAGAGTATTTAGCCAAGATCAAGATGCTCACGGATGAGATCGCCTGCACCCGAGCTGCCATGTCTAGAGGCGAGATCGTCTCCCAAGTTCTGGCCGGCCTCGACCTCGACTACAACCCGGTCGTGTCGGCGCTTGCTGCGCGGGTTGAACCCGTGTCCGTCCAGGAGCTGTACACTCAGCTTCTCAGTTTTGACGCACACCTCAATCTTCTCCATGGGATGAACGTGCGCCAGTCTTCAGCTAACGCCGCCTCTCGTGGCCATGGTACTGGCCGTGGGCGCGGTCATCAGGGGAGGAACCACAGCAACATCAGCGGTGGTGGCGGGCGCGGCCGCGGCGGCGGATCAGGTGCACGGCCCGGCGGGAGCGGCTACACCAACACCAACACTCCTGCCCGTTCTGGAGGGGGTGGCTTCAACAACAATCACACCTCCTCTGGTCCTTCCTCAAGCAACCGTGTTCGGTGCCAATTGTGCAAGAAATTGGGCCATGAGGTCATGGACTGTTGGCATCGTTACGATGAAGACTTTGTTCCTGACGCTCGTCATGTCGCTGCTGCAATCAGAAAGCAAGGGGGAGATGGCACGGTCTGGTACGCCGACTCGGGGGAGACTGATCATGTCACTAACGAGCTTGAAAAACTCTCCATGAGGGAGAGATACTTCGGCAACGATCAAATTCACACCGCAAGCGGTGGAGGTATGGATATTTGTGACATTGGTCAAGCATCTATTAATTCCCCTACTCTTAAACGTGATCTTGTTCTAAAAGATGTCCTTCATATTCCACAAGCCGACAAAAACCTAGCATCTATGTCTCGTTTATCTGCCGATAATAATGTTTTCTTTGAAACTCACCCAACATATTTTTTTCATCAAGGATCGGGCAACGAGGGAGCTCATTCACCACGGTAGATGCATTGGAGGCTTGTATCCCATCACATCCGGAGCACTTAGTCGAAAGCTTCGTCATCAAGTTTACTCCGTCATCAAGCCCTCCTTGGCGAGATGGCATCAAAGATTAGGACATCCTTCTTCGGTCATAGTCAAGCAAGTAGTGAATAAAGGCAATCTTCCATTGTCATCTAGTCAAAATATTGAGTCTGTTTGTGATGCTTGTCAGTGTGCAAAGAGTCACCAACTCCCTTATCCTAAGTCAAATAGGGTGTCTCGTGCTTCATTGGAACTTATTTTTAGTGGTGTATGGGGTCATGCAAGAGATTCTTTTGAAAGAAAAAATATATTATGTTAGTTTTATTGATGACTTTAGCAAGTTTACTTGGACATATTTGCTTAAGTTTAAATCTGAAGTTCTTTCCATCTTCCAAGAATTTCAGAAACTTGTTGAGCGTCAATTTAACAGAAAGATTATTGCAGTTCAAAGTGACTGGGGAGGAGAGTATGAGAAACTCAACTCTTTCTTTCGTGACATTGGTATTAGTCATCATGTCTCTTGCCCTCATGCTCATCAGCAGAATGGCTCCGCCGAGCGTAAACATCGCCACATTGTCGAAGTAGGTCTATCCCTTCTAGCTCATGCATCCATGCCCTTAAAATATTGGATGAAGCCTTTATTGCTGCCACTTATCTTATAAATCGTCTTCCTAGCAAAGTGATTGGACATATTACTCCTTTGGAAAAATTGTTTCATCAAAAACCAGATTATAACTCCTTGAGAATTTTCGGGTGTGCTTGTTACCCTAATCTTCGTCCATATAATCATCACAAACTTGAGTTTCGTTCTACTCAATGTGTGTTTCTCGGTTATAGTAACCTTCATAAACGATACAAGTGTCTTGAAATTTCTACTGGACGAATCTATATTTCTCGTGATGTTATATTTGATGAAACAATATTCCCTTTTGAAAAACTTCATCCAAATGTCGGAGCGCTACTTCGTGCAGAAATTGCACTTCTTCCGGAGTATATGTCTAGTCCAGATCACGGGGGTGAGTTAAATAGTGCTGATCATGTGACTAATCCTAAAGAAAATTTGATTTTTGATGATAAAACTGCAGCTTCAGGGCGTGATTTCATGCAGAGGGATGTAGCCAAAATTGTCACGGGATCCCAGGAAGATTTGGGCACCAGCAGAACAGGATCCGAGGAAAATTCCCGCGTCAGACTGGGCGCGCGATCCCAGGTGATTCCCTCTGTGTCGCATGCACCAGCCGACGACAGCCGAGGCAGCGTGGGCCCTTCTAGCCGTGCTGGCGCGGGCCAGTGCGGCTCCCCAAGCGCCACGCGCACGGCTGATGGGCTGGTGGCCGACCAGGCGACAGGCGCGGGGCCCAGCACCAACGTCTCGCCCCGCGCATCCGAGGAGACAACCAGGGAGGGCGACACGCGGCGCGGTTCCACTGGAGCGCTGATCGCGAGGGAGATCCCTGTCGCCTCGGATCTGGAGCGATCTGGCGCAGCGGATCTAGATCGGTCGGGTACGGTGGATCCGACCGGATCTTTTGTGGTTGCAAATTCTGCTGATGATTCTGATGCGCCAGGTATTCCACTTCGACACACAAGATCTTGGTCTGGTATTGTTAAGAAGAAGGAATACACTGATGGTACTATAAGGTATGATAAAATTAAACGTGCCTTTCTCACTAGTATGGGTGAACCAACTCATTTGCATGATGCACTTGCTAGTAAGGAATGGAAAAAAGCCATGGATGTTGAATATGAAGCACTTATGAAAAACAAAACTTGGCGTCTAGTACCACCAATAAAGGGCATAAATGTCATAGATTGCAAGTGGGTATACAAAATCAAGAAAAAATCTGATGGAAGCATAGACAGATATAAGGCAAGATTAGTTGCAAAAGGTTTCAAGCAGAGATTTGGTATTGATTATGATGATACTTTTAGTCCTGTTGTTAAAGCAGCTACTATCCGACTTGTGCTATCTGTTGCGGTTTCCAAGGGTTGGAGTTTAAGGAAGCTAGATGTTCAGAACACGTTTCTTCATGGTGTTCTGGAAGAAGATGTTTTTATGCGGCAACCACCAGGTTATGAGAACAAAAGCTCACCTAATTTTGTTTGCAAGTTAGATAAGGCTTTATATGGTTTGAAACAGGCTCCAAGAGCCTGGTACTCAAGGTTGAGCACTCAGTTACAACAACTTGGGTTTACACCATCTAAGGCAGATACCTCATTGTTTTTCTATCAAAAAGGAAATGTCATTATCTATGTTTTAGTATATGTTGATGACATTATTGTTGCTAGTTCAAGTTCAGATGCTACCACTTGTTTGCTTAAGGATTTAAAGATGGAGTTTGCTCTAAAGGATCTAGGAGATCTTCATTATTTTCTTGGCATAGAGGTCAAACAGATAAAAGATGGTATACTTCTTTCACAGGAGAAATATGCTCGTGACATACTCAGGAGAGTAGGGTTGGAAAACTGCAAATCCGTAAGTACACCAATCTCAACTTCAGAAAAGCTCACAGTTGATAGTGGAGAAGCACTTGGACCTGAGGATGCAACAAACTATAGAAGTATTGTGGGTGCATTACAATATTTGACTCTTACACGTCCTGATATTTCTTACTCTGTAAACAAAGTGTGTCAATATTTGCATGCACCTACTACTACTCATTGGACTGCAGTTAAAAGAATTGTAAGGTATCTGAAGTTCTCAGAAGGACTTGGACTTAGAATTGTCAAGTCTTCATCTATGCATGTGACTGCTTACCCAGATGCAGATTGGGCAGGATGTCCTGATGATAGGAGGTCTACAGGTGGATTTACTGTTTTTCTGGGAACAAATCCTATATCATGGAGTGCAAGGAAACATGCTACAGTTTCGAGGTCGAGTACTGAAGCAGAGTATAAGGCTCTAGCAAATGCCACAGCTGAAGTCATGTGGATTCAAACATTGCTTTATGAGCTTGGAATTAATACTCCACAAGCTGCAAGATTATGGTGTGATAATATTGGTGCAACATATCTTTCAGCTAATCCTGTTTTTCATGCACGTACTAAACATATTGAGGTTGATTTCCACTTCGTCAGAGAAAGAGTAGCTCGCAAACTGCTTGACATAAAGTTTATACCCACTGGTGATCAACTGGCTGATGGCTTTACAAAACCTCTCACTATGAGGAGGCTTGATGAGTTTAAGTTCAATCTCAACCTTGGAATTGCATAGGTTTAGATTGAGGGGGAGTGTTGGAATATTTGTATAGAAATAGAGTTGTATAGAGAGAGAACTTCTCCTGTTTAAACTTGTATCTTCTCTCTATTCCTTCTTCTGTTCCAACTCTTTACCGATCGATCTAGCGATCGTTTTCTTCTTGTAAGCCACGGCATTGCCCATATAAATATAAGTGCGGCCCGAGCAAAGGGTTCAACGCTTCCCAATATTCTTACACAGTGCCGAGAGTTAAAGCTTTTCAGTGAACTACTAACACATTGCATGCATTTACCAAAAACATAACACTCACAATGGTAGTAGTACCAGTCTACTGCACGGTAACATCCATGGCAGGTAAAAGATAACAGCAATTAACCTACTGGACAGTCATGTAATCTGAACTGAACCCACTGCGCAGATGTAAAAAGTTGCAGAAAAACCAAAGTTGGCAATGACTGACAAGCAATGTGCAGCACAACCAACAGTTGCATTGGCCACATTGCCAGAGAAGAAAAACCAACGAGCTAAACACTGCAAGAACACATCAGAAGTGAGACCAATTAACCGGAGCACACCATCATCAGGTGATCGTCTCCAGCCATCATCAACTACGTAGCATCATCGTCTCCACAACGGGGAACTGATCAACTCCCTGCTCTGCTTGTGGACGGCCGGTGGCGCGCGCCTTGGACGAACGGCGGCGCAAACGGCGGCCGGCGCCGCAAACCGAGCAACATATCCTGGCGCACCGGCTGTAGCGGCAGGGCACGCAGAAGCAGACGTGCCTGTAGGGGACCCGGGGGATCGTCGCTATCCATCGTCGGCAAGCCCTGCAAATCCCGGCGCGCACCGTCGGCTGATGGGGGGCGGGGGGCTGTGGCACGATCAGGTCGGAGAGGTTCACGAACCTCCACGGAGACGACGCTTCCTTTTCCTCGCCGGCAGCCGAGCCACCATCCGGCAGCCCTGCTCAGGGGCCAAGAAGAAACGCACGGAGATGTACTGTCAGTCCAAGAAACGAATTGCAAACCAAGAAACAAACGGGAATCCAAGAAACGAACTGGAAACCAAGAAACGAACTGGAATCCAAGAAACGATTTGGGAACGGAAGCCAAATTACCGCGAGCATAGTCTCTCGCCGCCTGTCCCCTCAGGTGGACTGACAACTCCCTCTCCTGCCTCTCTAGGAACAAACGGTAGGCGTCCATAACGTTCATTGCCCGCGGATCCTGAGGAGGCGGCGGAGGCAACACCATCCTCGTGCTCTGTTCCCCGTCCTCCCTCCCGGAATCTGCAAGAAACCAAACTCTCAACACACCAGAATCCAAGAAACGCGGACATCAGGAACAAAGACGGCGCACTTAGCAACCAACCTCCGCTGATAAGGTAGGCGCTGGGGGATAAGGCCTCGTCGTCGCTTTCCGCCTCTTGGCATGCTGAAGGTGGCCGCGACGTCCCTGGAGGGTCGTCGGAGGCCCCTGCCATCTCTCGTGCCGCGGAAAGAACCTCACGCCAAGCAATCGACTGAGCGCCTCCGTAAGAACCTCACCGAGAGGTAGGCAGGATCGAGGACGATAAAGAAAGCTACGGCCTACGGGAGAGAGAGGAGAGTTGCAGGGGAGCAACGGGGAGCGAGGGAGAGGGAAGACGCACGGAAGAAGACGAGACAATTACTCCTATATAAAAGGCTCAGATGGGCCGAGAAGATGGCTCCACAGTTTGCACACAGCCCATTTGACGGTCCAAAGACTTGGTAGTGTAATTTTGCAGGGGCATTTCCTAACGGGCGCCTTAAGCGCCCGTTTCTGTTGCCGCAAACAGGCGCACACCCCCGCGCTGCGCTGGGCCGGCCCATTTCCTTCCTTTTCTTTCTGTCAAAAAACTGCAGCAAAAATCTTATAGCGATTGTGAAGGGCGAACTCGCGATCTCTCCGTTCAAAACGCAGCGCACTAACCAACAGACCACGTTACCGATTACGTACATTTACTTATTTTCGTTCTTTTATTTACATAGGCCGCGAGAGCTCACCAAACCAGCTTTCACTACTCGCTGATTTCTGGGCGTTTTTTTTATTTCTGTTTCCTTTTTTTTCTCATTTTCTTGTTATTTCCTAAAAATGCGAATTTTTAAATTCGTGAAATTTTTAAAATTGAACTTTTATCAAATTGATGAACTTGTTTAAAATTCAATGAAAATTTTCAAATTCCATAATTTTTTAAAACGTGAACAATTATTGAGAACATGAACAAAAACTTATATACGATGAGCGATTTTCGAATATACACTGAACAATTTTCGGTGTACGATGAACAACTTTTAACTACACAGCAAACATTTTTGTGGTATACATTGAAATAACTTAAAACATATTTATACTTTTTTTGATATAAGATAACCAATTGAACATTTTTGTAATATAATCTGAACAATTTTTAACTACACATTGAACAATTTGTGCTATGCGCTGAAAAACCATTTAAATACCCATTGAACATTTTTTGATGTACACTGAACAATCTAAAATTGTGAACAAAATTTGAAAAAGTGAATAAATTTAAAAATATGAACACATTTTGAAATCAAGAACAAAAAACGAAAAGTACTTTTTTTTGTAATTCTATGAACTTTTTTCAAATTTGATGAACCTTTCCTAGATTTTGATGAACATTTTCTAGATTTCGACGAACTTTTTTTAAATTTGATGAACCAGACGCTTGTTCTTATACTGTTGGCGCTTCAATAGTTCACTAAAGTTGAGTTGTCCTCGTGGTTAGGCATATCCGTACAGGAAGATATGGTCTTCAGTTCGATTCCTGTGGGACGCACCATTTTTGCTGCTTTTTTCGTTAATTTACACTGCGCAGCGTTCGAATCCTGAGTGTGGTTAACCAGGCGCGTTGGCCTTGTTGGGCCAGGCCCAGCTAGGCAGCGCATGAGCGCCAGTATGCGTTACGGGCGCTAAAGGCGCGGCTTAGGAGCTCCCTTTTGCAGGTCCAAGGAGTGCTCTTAGTCGGAAAACCCTATTCGCCGCATTTTGCGGCGAATTGACGAGGCTCCGCACACCCCGGGAAGATTTGGGCCGGCCCAGTTTCGGTTACCACCGGTTTTGTGAACCCTGAACCGGTTTTCGTTTTTTATCGTTTTTTTTCTTTTTTCTTTTTTCCTTTTTATGTTTCTGTTTCTTTTTTTCCTTTTTTTCTTTTTCCTTTTTTTGTTTTCTGTTTCTTCTTTCAGTTTTCCTTTTTAAGTTAATTTCTCTTTTCAACAAATTTTCTCTCTTTTGTATTTTATTTCTTTTTTCTTTTCTTCTCTTATTTCCAAACTTTTTTCAAAATATTCAAGTTTTGTTCATGTTCCCAAAAAAAAGTTCAGCTTTCGAAAAAATGTTCTTATTATACACAAAAATTCAAAACTTTTGAAGTTCAAAAAGTGTAACGGATTTCAATTTTTTTGTTCACTTATTAAAAAAGTTGACACTTGCAACTTTGTTAGGATCTTTCAAAAATTGCACTCCATTTTAAAATTTGTTCTCAAGATTCAAAAAATGTTCATGCATTAAAAATTTATTCGCGTTTCGAAGCTTGTTCTATGTTTCTTTTCTTTATGTTCTTTTGAAATTTTACAACTTCGGAAAATTTGTTCACAAATTTAAGAAAAATATTTGTTTTTCTAATTTTTGTTTGTGAGTTTCCATAAATGTTCCAATTTAAAAAATTTCCATGTTTAAATAAAATTGCATTCGATTTTTTTTAGGAATTTCAAAAAGTGTTCCAGCTTTCCAAATTTGTTCACAAATTTATATAATGTTCATGTTTTCAAATTTTGTTCACAAATTGCAAAAATGTTCATAAATTCCATAAATTTGTTTGGGAGTTTGAAAAATTGTTCCCGTTCCAAAATTTGTTTGGAAATTTCAAAAAATGTTCATATTTACAGTTTTTGTTTGAAGTTTCAGAAATTGTTCCGTTTCCAAAAAAAAAAGCTAATTTAAGAAATGTTTGTTTTTTCAAATTTTGTTCTCGACTTTCATCAAATGTTCACGTGCAAAAGTTGTTCGTGTTTCTAAATTTTGTTTTTGAAATTTGAATTTTTTTTCCTGTTCAATTTTTTGGGTAGTTTTGAAAAATGTTTCTCTTCTAAATAATATATTCACATCTCGAAAATTCGTTTGTGTGTTGAAAAATGTTTGAGTTTTCCCAAAATTTGTAAATAGAACTAATAATGTTCGCGTTTGATAAAACATTCACGTTTTGTTTTTGAAAAAAAGTTTTATGTTCGAAGTAGATCTGGCTTGTTGTACGGCCGTCCTAAGTTCATTTAGTTTCGCAATGTCAAAATACATAAAACGCTAGTCAGGTGGACTGGCAAGTAAACCTGGGCAAACGTCGGGCCGGGCCGGGTTTTGGGCCGGGCTTGTAAAAGCCCGACCTTCATTTCTCAAGCCCGAGCCCGGCCCGAAGCCCTAAATACTCCCTGGTTTCAAGCCCGAGCCCGACCTGAAATCAAATCCGAAGCCCGATAGCCCGGCCCGAAATCAAGCCCGAAGCCTGAAAGCCCGGCCCGAACGTTGTTTTTTAGTACGTGTACGTGCAAGCCCGGCGCGAAAAATAGAAAAAGAGAAGCCCGAGCCCGACCCGAACTACCTTCCGGGCTGCAAAACAAAGCCCGAGCCCGACCCGAACTACCTTCCGGGCTACAAAACAAAGCCCGAGCCCGACCCGAACTACCTTCCGGGCTGCAAAACAAAGCCCGAGCCCGACCCGAGTGTCAAGCTCGGCCCTGCCCGGCCCGGGTCGTCGGGCCGGGCTGTCCATGCCCGAGTTTACTGGCAAGGAGCACACGGTCGCAACCGTCTAGTCGCCAGTTCGATTCCTGGGATCACGCCTTGCACAGTTTTTTGCATCCCTCTTTTCTCAGTCAGTACAACTCGATGGGCCGGCCCAGTCGGGCTGCCTCCCTGTGTGTTGCGTCATCAATTTGACGCAAAGAGCGTCCAGTCGGAGCTCCCCTCTTAGTCTGCGCGGGAGCTATATTCTCCTCGCTTACTGCGAGGATAACATAAGTCTTGCCCGTAGCGCCCATGCTTTTGGGCCGGCGAACTGGTGTTTTTTTTCTGTCGTCGTTTGCTGCTCTTCTGTTTTTTCGGGTTTTTTTTGTTTTCTTTTGTTTTTTCTCCCTGGTTTTTTTCTCCTCGGTTTTCTTTGTTTTCCTATGTTTCTCACTGGTTGACTCTTTTTTTTGCCTGTTTTTGCACTGGTTTTCATCCTTTTTTCATCGTTTTACTTTGGTTTTATTTGTTTTCCCCTGTTTTCATGGGTTTTTCTTTATTATCCTCGGTTTTCTTTGTTTCCCACCTTTTTGGGGTATACTTTAATTTCCTTTGTTTATTTCTTGATTTTCTTTGTTTTTCTTTGATTTTCTTTGATTCTTTTGTTGGTTTTCATCAGCTACTTTTTGTTCAACACATGTCTACTTTTTTCAGAACACAATGTACATTTTTAGTGTACACGTGAAACATTTTGTTGAGATGCATTGAACATCTTTCAAATACACAATGTATATTTTTCCTTAAATGCATCTTTTGAACACTTTTTGAAATAGAAGGTCAATATGTTTTAAAAATACATGGTGAATATTTTTGAATGGAAATAAAAAAGTTCACACACAACGTACATTTTTCGTATACATCAGGAACATGTTTATATATATGTTTAAGTTTGTTATAGACGTTTAACATATTTCATATACAACTGAAAGATATTTTTTTATGTACATGTTGAACATTTTCTAAATACACGATTCACATTTTTTAGTATATATTTTTATGTGTATTTTCTTTTTCGTACACATTATACATTTTTGGTATACATATATCTTTTTTTTCATTTAACTTATTTTGGTATACATATAAACATTTTTCCCTTTAATATTTTTTAAATACATGATTAACATTTCTTAGATCTACTTTTTTCCATAGACCTCTTAAATTATTTTCATAGACTAGGGACATTTTTATACACGTGTTAAACATTTTTAAATACATGACTAATATTTTTCTAAAATATATGTTTTTATGTCTACTTTTTTAATACACGTTGTACATTTTTCTTGTACATATGGACCATTTTTTATACCCATTTGACATTTTTCAAATAAATGTTTAATAATTTTCAAATATATGTGTTAAACAATTTTATTCTACATGTGCTATTCTTTTTAAAAAAATACATGATTAATTTTTTTGAAATGTGTAATGGATACTTCGAAAATGAAGGCAAAAAGGAAAATGAAAATAACAAATAAAAGAGAAGAAAATAGAAACATATCTTCACCCTTTTGGGTTTTTTTCCCATGTCTCCACCCCTTGCTCCCACTATAAATAGAGGTGGAGAGAGATCTCCATCTCATCCAAGTTTTCACTTGAGCTCTCTCATACAAAGGCACGCAATGATCTTCCCTTCTATCTCCCTCCACGAAAGAGTTTCGTAGCGCTGAAAGGCTGCCTAGTCTCTGGCAGGGGTTAGAGCATTACTAGTAGAGCCCTCAAACCCTCAAACCCCTAAAAATAACTGCTTTTTTTTTACAGTTTTCGCGGAAAAAACACCGTAGACTAGAACCTATAAACCCTCAAACTCGTAAAAAAATTTAGAGGTCCAACCCTCAAACTAGTTTGCAATCCGTAGAAGTAGGGGTTGAGAGGAAAATCGCCCCCCAACCCGCACTCGCTCGCTCGCTCCTCGCTTGCGCGGGAGCCAACTGCTCCTCCTCCCCGGCCTCCTTCTCCGGCCATGGAGGGCCCCGCCGCCGCCGCGCCTTCCTCGGCCGCCTACCCCGCCCCACCTCGCCCGCCCGGCCCCCGTCACCGCCCCGGCCGCCTCGCCCGCCCCCGCCCCTGCCCCCGCCCTCGCCCCGCCCGCCCGACCGTCGCAGACGTGGTGGCGGCGACCCACGTCGAGGCGAAGTGGCGGCGGGCGAGCCTCGCCACGCCTCCTCCCGCCTCCCAGGCTCCCGCCCCGGCTCCCGTCCTCGCCCCGGTGCCCGGCCCCTCCACGGCCGCCGCGCCCGCCCCCAAGAAGAGCCGGCCGAAGGCGGCCGGCCGTGGGCCTCGAGGGGCTTCGGCCAAGGTCGTCGGCTCGTCCCCGGCCGTGAAGAAGCCGCGGAAGAAGCCCGCCGCCGCGGCCGCGGCCCCGCCCGCCACTGTCGCCGAACCTCCTCCCGCCGCGCACAAGGTGTTCGAGGAAATGGCAACCCCATCCTCGTTCATGGACCTCCTCCAAAATGCGGAGGTGGACCTCGGAGCTCCGCCTCTAGACCCCTTTAGGGTTGGCGACGACTTGGAGGAAAAGGAGGAAGATGAGGAGGATGAAGGGGATGACGAGGAGGAGGTGGCCGAGATAGGGGTGGAGGCATTCACCGCCGCTTCCCACCCACACGCTCGGTCGACAAACTACACCGAGGCGGAAGATGTCCTCTTGGTTCGTGCTTGGGCAGCTGTGGGAATGGATGCTACCACCGGCACCGATCAAACCGGTAAACTGTATTAGCAAAGGATCGAGGACGTCTATTGTAGGATCAAGCCGAAGAATAGTGGGTTCAACCATCTCACTTTCCGGTCGCTTCAAGGCCGGTGGGAGTTGATCAAGCCCGCTTGTTCTCGTTGGAGTGCAGCCATGGACCAAGTGAGGGATGCACCACCTAGTGGAACCGTGGAGAGTGACTATGTGAGTACATATTTCTTCACTATTTTGATTATGTGTGTGCACTATGCTATTGGTGGGTTCTTATGTGATTTATGTGTGGTTGATAGGAGACAATTGCCAGCTTGAGGTACAAGGAGATGGCCGCTTCCAAGGGCAAGCCATTCCCATTTAAGCATGTTTGGTCAATTATTCAAACCTTTGACAAGTGGAAGTTGAGGGATCAAGAGACTGCACCCGAGAAGTCGGCAATGCTAAGGATGGACGATAGTGAAGATGAGGAGGAGAGGAACGTGGGCAAGCCCGAGGGAAACAAGAAGGGCAAGCTAAGGGTGAAGGTGGAAGAAGAGGCGTCAAGCCTAAGGGAGAAGATGGACCACATGATGAAGGCAAGAGAGGAATTGACAACAAAGACATTGGAGATTAAGCTTCTTATCACCGAGAAGAAGAAAGAGGTCAAGCTTGCACAAGTTGAAGCAAAACGTGAAGAAGCAAAGTGCAAGGCCGAGTTGGAGGAGAGGATGATCAAGCTCAAAGAGGCAAAGGTATGGAAAGAACTCATGGTGGAAGAGAAAGAGCACATGATGATGTCCAAGAAGGACATGGATCAAGACCAATTGCAATGGTGGAAGGACTACAAGGAGGACATCGCAGAGAGGAAGAGGATGTTCCGTGTTGCGTCCTCTACTTTTCGAGGTGACACTCCGATGAGTAGTTGTGGTGATGGCGGTGTGTACGACTCCACCGGTGCCGATGGAGATGCTTGATGGAGCCCGCTTGTGGTCTAGGAGATGGCGCCGAGGTGCAACTTTTGGTGATGGTGCCGATGAGAGGAGGAAGATGATGATTTTGTGATGTAAACTATTAAACCATGCATCAATGATTGTCATTTGGTAGTTTGTTTGGAAGTTGATTGTGTTCTTGTTGTCATAAATTGTGAGATGTCAAATGATAGATTTAAAGGTTGGGGTTGAGGCAAAGACTAGAACCCTCAAATCCAACCTTTAAAGCAGTTTACGGGTTGGGTTTGAGGGTTCTAGTATTTGCCCCTGTTTTTCAACCCTTAAAAGTGTCAAAAAGTGGCACTTCTCAACCCTTAAAAGTGCTTTAAGGATTTGAGGGTTTGAGGGTTCTACTAGTAATGCTCTTAGTTCTGGACGGCGAAGCCCTGCTGGATAGGTGACACCGTATGTGTACAACCTGGTAGAGAGATCATATGTTCGATCTTCTGTTTGATGGACTGACTGAGGTTCTGTCCGAGGGAGATAATCCTCGTGGTTGGGAGGTTGTACATTCCTAGCCGTGGGTATCTGCATCAACAATCTTCATCAACTCTACTTCTGGTGTGCTATGAGTTGATAAGGATTAATTCAAACATTGTATGCATCTTCATAGTGGTCTTGGGCTGGTGCATATGGGTCGGAAATTTTTGTTTTCTGTTGCGTTACCCTACACTGAGTACAAGCACAAATGAAATTCTGGAACAACCAAAGTTCGACACAAGCACAAGATTGTAGTGGTCGTTGTCCTCGGGCTCCAACAGCAACTGTGTCGCAGAGGGGGCCTAGGGGGAATGGTCGCTGCCTCACAGGGGCCTCTGCTACCGCTTCCCGTGTAGGAGTAGGACGGAGGCACGGAGCTCGAACTCAATGGATGTGCTACTACGGTGGGGAGTGGTGCTCGATGGATGCACCCGAGACCCGAGAGTAGCAAAAGGAGTGGGAGAAGTGGGTCGAGCCGCCGAGGGTGTCAGCGCTGCCGCACCGGATAAGCAAAATGCATGACCTAACCTAGCAAGGGCGCCGCCTCCATGCTCTGCTCTATCGTCTACGTGTGCATGAGGGTGGATTAAAGGAGGGTGAGGGTTCCCGTGAGGCCGTGCGCTGTGACTAGGGTTGAAGGAAGGTCCAAAATAGTAAGTTGGGGTGGGCATGGGGAGTTGGGAAGTGGGATGCGTCTTGGATTTTTTGATTTTTTTTGTTTAACCAAATTATTTCGGGTTTTAATCCAGAAAAACCAAACAAATACAGTTTGCTGTTTTGAAACTAAAACCATAACCATAATATAAAAAGACCAAAATTTTGGTTTCAGTTCATTTTTGCATTCGATTTTCTGTTTTGCACGCCCTGGGCGGTCACTTTGTACAACCAAACCAAGCACAAGCCATTCACTTTATCCTATTTGTTGGTTGAAATTGAATGGGGAACCAAAGTGGCAAACTGTCATTAAAAAGCTCAAAAATGGCAAGAAGTTGAAGAAAATCGATGGCTCTAGCTCTGAACAATCAATTGATTTGGATGATAAAGAAGAGGAAAGTGGAGGGGTGGATGTACAAGCGACCTGCCAAACAGGAACCGATAGGTGAAGGAAAAAAGTGGGAGAAGGAGAGGGCCGCCCGTGACGGCGCAGCAAGTAAAATGTTCGCCACATGGATGGACATTTTTTTTTGCAAAGAAGGAGATGAGGTACACACACTTCTTGGAGTGCAAAGGGAGAGGATGGTGTTCAATCGGGAGAGAGTGAAAGAGCAGTTGTCCATTGAGAGGGAGAAGATAAACATGAAGAAACAAGAGAAATTTGCAAAATGAGAGCTCGAAAATGTGGTGACAATGCACATAATGGAGCTCGAGAGCGAGAGAGAAGTTCAGGCTTACCATGAACATGTAAGATCCTAGGATCATGCTGCAAGACACTATATATTTGGATGAGAAAAGTAAAAAGTGGCTCGACATGAAGAAGAAGGAGATCAACGAGCGTAACAAAAGACTCGACTGATTCATTAGTGTATGGCTATCTATGCATGAATTGTTAAAAAATTGCATGTGCTGAATTGTGTTTTTTTTCTGCTTTGTCGAAATTATTGAATATGTGATGAATTGATGTTATATGATGGATGTACATGACTTTGCATGAATATAAGAGTTTAGATATGAGGGGCGTGGTTGTCTTGGAGGACAAATGAGGGGCTGAAAGAGGTTGTATTTGCTCAATTCGGTTGTAGTTGCTCTAAGGGTCTTATTCTAAGACTGGTCCGTTACAACAAAATATGAAAAACATTGATAAACACAGAAATATAATGAAACTCCAATGGACGTAGGCAAATATAGCAGGAATTGAATTAAACTCCATGGTAGTTTGCATCACTTAAGTTCACATAGACTCGCTGGTAATTACTATTCCCAAACCATTGCATTTGCCATATTAGCAGAGAAAAAGAACTACTCCAAGACCAATTGGCAACGCCACGAATAATTAAAAAAACAGACATATTCTTTCTCAGTAAAATTTTAACCTTTTTTCGACAAAAACAGATGTATTGAATTGAACTCTGACAGACAAGCACAAACACTCTGGTATCAGCCAAAAGAACACGCACAGCCAGTAGGCATCATAAAGTCTGCAGCAATTTCTCTCTCTCAAAACAAATGTCTGCAGCAATTAACCTGTCTGAACCAAAGTTCAGAACACTTGGTAACTAATACTACTCCCTCCGTTCCTAAATGTAAGTCTTTGTAGAGATTCCATCATTTTAAATTTAGATTCATTCATTTTGATCCGCTGTGTAGTTCATCTAATGAAATCCCTATAAAGACTTATATTTAGGAACGGAGGGAGTACTATGCAGCAAAACCATTGCGTTTGCCGCATTACTGGAGAAGAAAAACTATGAGCTTAACACTATACTCGAAGAACACATCAGAAGATTCAGAAGTGGAACCAGTCACTACTGCACAACGATGGTTTCGTAGCATCGACTCCAGAACGGGGCACTGACCAACTCCTTACTCTGCTTCTCGCGCCTTGGATGATCTTCGCTGAATCGATGGACGGGCGAGAGGGACGGAGTCCTCAACGGCTGTCGGCCGGGGCCGGCACCACCATCTCCGGTGCAGTAGACGCCGATCCAACGGACTCATCGGGGTGTGGCAGTGGCTGCGCCTCCGCTGCAGAGGGCTGATCGGCGGGTGGAGGTGGCCGCGGCTGTGTCACCGCCGCAACGAGCTCCTCCTCATTCCCGGACGGCGGCGCTTCTGCGTCGAGAGCGGAGACGGGTCTCCACCTGGACGTCACTTCCGCTTCCTCACCGGCTGACAAGCGCTCTGCTCTCGGGCCAAGAAGAGACGAAAGGGAGACGTCAGTCCAAGAAACGAACTGCAAGCCAAGAAACGAACTGGACGCCAAGAAACCAAGAAACCACACTCGCAAGACACCTTTTCGATCCAAGGAACAAATTGAATCCAAGAAACGAACTGGGAATTTGGAGCAAACTTACGGCGACCGATGTAGTCGCTCCGTCTCGGCGCTGACCGCCGCCCGGTGTTGGCTGTCGGGTTGGCGCCCATTCCTGCCACCAGCACAGACTGCAGCGATGGCGGCGGCGGAGGCACCACCTCCGTCCTCGTGCGCTCCCCGCCTCTCCCGAGGCCTGCAAGAAACCAAGAAATCAAACTCGTAACACCAAGAATCCAAGAAAACGCGGACATCAAGAAGACGAAAAGCGTGTTTGCTGCTGATATTTTCCCGGGAACCCACCTGCGTCGATCCAGACGTCTATGGAGGACACGTCTTCGTCGTCGGTTGAGGCAGCCCTCATACGTGCAGGTGGCCGCGACGTCCCGGGAGCGTCGCCGGAGGCCTGGCGCTTCTCTACCATCTCGCTCCCCTCGGCAATCACCGCGCACCAAGGAATCGCGTCTGCAGGAAGAGAACCAAACTACCACAGCGAGATGGGGTGGATCGAGCTAGAGAAAGGAAGCTACAGGAGAGAGGAAATTTATAGGGGAGGGGCGACGCGCGGAGGAAGACGAGACGGGCACTGGGCTCAGTGCCGCGAGTTGTTTGGGCGCGTGACGGCCCACTTGGGCCCATTTAATGTAGGCGAAATATCTGACACACAAACCTGCTCTCAGATAATTCTCAAGAGTTTCTATATAAAAAAAAGATAATTCTCAAGAAAAAAAAACCCTGCTCTCAGATAGCACTCCTCTACAGAGCGAATGCGATGCTTTCTTCTAATGGTACACTGGACAACTCCGGTGCCAAGTCGTAACTGCCGTTTATAGTTCTTCCATTGTGCATATGAACGTCCTGTCGCGTTCGTTTGGAGCTAAATGGACAAAAAACGCGGTTCAACATGCGGTTTGAACGGATAATCGTCCGTTTTTGTCTGGTTTCGACTCATTCCTAGCCCGAATTTAGGCCACGTTTGCATCGAGACGGGCAGCACGCGAACGGGCACGACGTGTGCCCTTGTCCTTCCCTGGCCCGCCCGTTGTTGGCACAGGCGTCCCTTTTCTCTTCCGTTCTTCCCCTGCTCCTCGCTCGCCCCCCCCCCCCCCCCCGTCATCGCCGCGGCTACCGTCGACGCCCATTTTCCCAGGTGCCTTCCTCACTTTCCTGGCAGGCCACCCGAACCACGATCGCGCCATGCCATAGCCGGCCACGCCCGTGTTTCGAAGGACTTTTTTGCTGGCCTTGGTGGCTCTTTGTTGTTGCAGCCGGTCGGAGAGAAGCTATGGTCGCCGACGACGCCCATCAACCCCAACACCTTTCGACAGGCGCTGCATAGCCACAGGGCGCCACCCGCCAACACCAACCTTGCCTGCTGCCTGTGAGGAGAGCTCGAGGTGCTGTTCCCGGCCGCATCTCCATCATGACCGCAAGGTGTTCGACACTTTGATCACAAGGTACTATGGATAGTGTGATGAGTATATTTTTTTCACAACTTCATTTATTCATCAGATGGTTCATCATCGGATGACAAAGACCTTGTGGTGGCTGCATTGGTCGTCAATGACCACATTGCTAGGCAGCGACCTCGATTCAGGGGATCAATCCTGGGTCATGCTCCGGCCTTGAACCGCAATAGGGAGAGCGGCCACGCCCTACTCTATGTCGATTACTTTGAGAACACCGCGCTCTTCAAACCACATCAATTCTGTCGCCGCTTCCATATGAGGAGACATGTGTTCAATCGTATACGGGAGAGAGTGGTAGGATATGACCCATACTTCGAGTCCAAAGAAGATGCCTGCTACTTCTTGAGCTTGCTTTGATTTTTTTCCTTAAAGAGGAAAGGGTGATGCATCAAAGTAGAGATAAATATTTTCCTCAGTTAAGAACCAAGGTATCAATCCAGTAGGAGACACAAGCAAGTCTCTAATCTATGCACCTGCACAAACTAACAAACACTTGCACACAACGTGAAAAAGGGGTTGTCAATCCCTTCACGGTCACGGACAATAGCGAGATCTGACAGAGATAGGTATAAAAGATAAATAAATTACAGCAAGGTATTTTTGGGTTTTTCGGTTTATAGATCCGAAAATATATGATGGAAAATAGACATGGGGGTCATAGGTTTCACTAGAGGATTCTCTCTTGAAAGAAAACATAAGGTGGGTAAACAAATTACTGTCGAGCAATTGATAGAAAAGCGCATAGTTATGACGATATATAAGGCAATGATCATGAATATAGGCATCACGTCCGTGACAAGTAGACCGACTCCTGCCTGTATCTACTACTATTAATCCACACATCGACCGCTATCCAGCATGCATCTAGAGTATTAAGTTCAGAAGAACAGAGTAACGCTTTAAGTAAGATGACATGATGTAGAAGGATAAACTCAAGCAATATGATATAAACCCCATCTTTTTATCCTTCATGGCAACAATATAATACGTGTCTGGCTACCCCTTCTGTCACCAGGTGAGGACACCGCAAGATTGAACCCAAAACTAAGCACTTCTCCCATTGCAAGAAGAACCAATCTAGCTGGCCAAACCAAACCGCTAGTTTGAAAAGAAATACAAAAATATTTTAATCATGCATAAAAGAGTTCAGAGAAGACTCAACTAATATTCATAGATAAACTAATCATAAATCCACAATTCATCGGATCTCGACAAACACACCGCAAAAGAATATTACATCGGATAGAACTCCAAGAATATCAAGGAGAACATTGTATTCAAGATCAAAGAGAGAGAAGAAGTCATCTAGCTACTAGCTATGGACCCTTAGGTCCATGGTAAACTACTCACGCTTCATCGGAAGGGCGACAAGGTTGATGTACAAGCCCTCCGTGATCGAATCCCCCTTCGGTAGGGTGCCGAAAAAGGCTCCAAGATGGGATCTCACGAAAATAGAGGCTTGCAGCGGCGGAAAAGTATTTTCGTGGATGCATATGATGTTGGGGGAATATTTGGCCTCCTCTCCAAGTCTCTTGGGTGTCTTCTAGTCCAAGAAAAATCATCGCGAAAGTTTTATTCCGTTTGGACTCCATTTGATATTCCTTTTCTGTAAAACTCAAAAACAAGGGGAAAACAGAAACTGGCACTGGGCTCTAGGTTAATAGGTTAGTCCCAAAAATAATATAAAATAGCATAATAATGCATATAAAACATCCAAAATAGATAATATAATAGCATGGAACTACAAAAAATTATAGATACGTTGGAGACATATCAATGCCCTTGGCAAGCTTGGCTTCTCTTCTTACTAAAATGCACTGTGGCTATTCGCATGCTTGCATATGAAATTCCAGGCAATTTTGTCGATGAGTATGTGCATATGAGTGAGTCCACATGTCTCATGTTAATGTACAGTTTCCACAGGCTATGGTGCCATTGTTTGGCCCTGAGTACCTGAGAGAGCCAACTGTCGCTGATACAGAAAGGTTGTTGGCGACCAATGCCAATAGGGGCTTTCCGAGCATGCTTGAGAGCATAAATTGTATGCACTTGAAGTAGAAGAACTGCCCATTTGATTGGCAGGGGCAGTACAAGGGGGATGTGAAGGGTGCTACTATCATACTAGAAGCGGTGGCTTCACAAGATCTTTGGATATGACATTCTTTCTTCGGCATGGCTAGTTCTCATAATAATATCAACGTGCTTCAACGTTCTCCAGCGTTCGCATGGCTAGCTGAAGGCCACTCCCCAGGGGTCAACTTTGAGATCAATGGCCACCATTACAACAAGGGATACTACCTAGCTGATGGTATCTATTCTTAGTGGTTAACTCTTGTGAAGACAATAGCCAATCAACAAGGAGAGAAAAGACAGAGATTTGCCCAAATGCAAGAGAGTGCTAGCAAGGGTGTGGGGCGTGTTTTTGGTGTGCTTCGATTATTGGGAAACGTAGCATGCAATTTGAAAAAAAATCCTACGCTCGCGCAAGATCTATCTAGGAGATGCATAGAAACAAGAAGGGGAGAACGTGTCTATGTACCCTCATAGACCAAAAGCGGAAGCGTTTTACAACGCGGTTGATGTAGTCGAACTTTTTCTCGTTCCGAACAATCAAGCACCGAACGTACGATACCTCTGAGTTCTGCACACATTCAGCTCGATGACGTCCCTCGAACTCTTGATCCAACAAAGTATCGAGGAAGTAGATGAGTTCCGTCAACACGACGGCATGGTGACGGTGATGGTGAAGTGATCCGCGCGGGGCTTCGTCTAAGCACTACGAGAATATGACCGAGGGTGTAATATGCGGAGGGAGGCGCCACACATGGCTAACATATGTTGTTGTGTGTTCTAGGCGCCTCCCCCCCTCATATATATAGATGGGAGGGAGAGAGAGCAGCCAAGGGGGGGCGCCCCAAGTAGGCCGAATACTACTTGGGGTTCCTCCCCAATTCGGCCCCCCTTTCCTTTGTCACCGGAGGGGGGAGGAAAGAGGAGGGAGGAGGGAAGGAAGGGGGAGGCCGAATCCCTCACCTTCCTTCTATCTTCCCCTCTTTACTTTCTCCTCTAGTGCGGCCCATATGGGGGGCGCAGCAGCCCCTGCTGGCTGCTGTGTTTCCCTTCTTGGCCCATTTCGGTGTCCTCTGGAACACTTTGGGTGTCCGAATACTATCATCCTATATATCAATCTTTACCCCTCGACCATTGCGAGACTCCTCGTCGTGTTCATGATCTCATCCAGGACTCCGAACAACATTCAGTCACCAAATCACATAACTCATATAATACAAAATCATCATCGAACGTTAAGCGTGCGAACCCTACGGGTTCGAGAACTATGTAGACATGACCGAGACACCTCTCCGGTCAATAACCAATAGCGGAACTTGGATACTCATATTGGTTCCTACATATTCTATGAAGATCTTTATCGGTCGTATTGTAATGACAACATACATTATTCCCTTTGTCATCGGTATGTTACTTGCCCAAGATTCGATCATTGGTATCTTCATACCTAGTTCAATCTCGTTACCGACAAGTATCTTTACTCGTTCCTTTATACATCATCCTGCAACTAACTCATTAGTCACTTTGCTTGCAAGGCTTCTTATGATGTGTATTACCGAGAGGGCCCAGACATACCTCTCTGATACTCGGAGTGTCAAATCCTAATCTCGATCTATGCCAACCCAACAAACACCTTCGGGGATACCAGTAGAGCATCCTTATAATCACCTAGTTACGTTGTGACCTTTGATAGCACACAAGGTATTCCTCTAGTATCTGGGAGTTGCATAATCTCATAATCAAAGGAACATGTATATGACATGAAGAAAGCAATAGCAATAAAACTGAACGATCAATATGCTAAGCTAACGGATGGGTCTTGTCCATCACATCATTCTCCTAATGATGTGATCCCGTTATCAAATGACAACTCATGTCCATGGTTAGGAAACCTTAACCATCTTTGATCAACGAGCTAATCAAGTAGAGGTTCACTAGGGACACAGTGCTTGTCTATGTATTCACACATGTATTTAGGTTTCCAATCAATACAATTCTAGCATGAATAATAAACATTTATCATGAATAAGGAAATATAAAATAACAACTTTATTATTGCCTCTAGGGCATATTTCCTTCAGTCTCCCACTTGCACTAGAGTCAATTATCTAGTTCACATCGCCATGTGATTTAACACCAATAGTTCACATCTTTATGTGATTAACACCCATAGTTCACATCTTTATGTGATTAACACCCATAGTTCACATCGCCATGTGACCAAAACCCAAAGGGTTTACTAGAGTCAATAATCCAGTTCACATCGCTATGTGATTAACACCCAAAGAGTACTAAGGCATGATCATGTTTTGCTTGTGAGAGAAGTTTAGTCAACGGGTCTGCCACATTCAGATCCATATGTATTTGCAAATTTCTATGTCTACAATGCTCTGCATGGAGCTACTCTAGCTAATTGCTCCCATGTTCAATACGTATATAAATTGAGATTCAGAGTCATCTAGATCAGTGTCAAAGCTTGCATCGACGTAACTCTTTACGACGAACTCTTTATCACCTCCATAACTGAGAAACATTTCCTTAGTCCTCTTTAGGTACCTAAGAATAATTTTGACCGTTGTTCAGTGATCTACTCCTAGATCACTATTGTACCCCCTTGCCAAACTCATGGCAAGGTATACAATAGGTCGAGTACACAACATGTCATACTTTATAGAATCTATGGCTGAGGCGTAGGGGATGACTTTCATTCTCTCTCTATCTTCTGCCGTTGTCAAATTTTGAGTCTTACTCAACTTCACACCTTGCAACATAGGCAAGAATCCTTTCTTTGACTGATCCATTTTGAACTTCTTCAAAATCTTGTCAAGGTATGTGCTTTGTTGAAAGTCCTATTAAGCATCTTGATCTATCTCTATAGATCTTGATGCTCAATATATAAGCAGATTCGCCGATGTCTTTTATTAAAAAAACCTTATTCAAGTATCCTTTTATGCTATCCAGAAATTCTACATCATTTCCAATCAACAATATGTCATCCACATATAATATTAAAAATGCTACAGAGCTCCCATTCACTTCCTTGTAAATACATGCTTCTCCGAAAGTCTATATAAAACCATATGCTTTGATTACCTCACCAAAGCGTATATTCCAACTCTGAGATGCTTGCACCAGTCCATAAATGGATCGCTGGAGCTTGCACACTTTGTTAGCACCTTTAGGATAGATAAAACCTTCTGGTTGCATCATATACAACTCTTCTTTAAGAAATCCATCAAGGAATGCAGTTTTGACGTCCATTTGCAAGATTTCATAATCATAAAATGCGGCAATTGCTAACATGATTCTGACAGACTTAAGCAATGCTATGGGTGAGAAAGTCCCATCATAGTTAACTCCTTGAAATTGTCGAAAACCTTTCAAGACAAGTCGAGCTTTGTAGACAGTAACATTACCATCAGCATCAGTCTTCTTCTTGAAGATCCATTTATTCTCTATGGCTCGGTGATCATCGGGCAAGTCAACCAAAGTCCACACTTTGTTCTTATACATGGATCCTATCTCAGATTTCATGGCCTCAAGCCATTTATCAGAATCTAGGCTCATCATCGCTTCTTCATATTTGTAGGTTCGTCATGGTCTAGTAACATGACTTCCAGAATAGGATTACAATACCACTCTGGTGCGGAACGTGCTCTAGTTGACCTACGAGGTTCGGTAGTAACTTGATCTGAAGTTTCATGATAATTATCATTAGCTTCTTCTCTAGTTGGTGTAGGCGTCGATGGAACGGTTTTCTGTGATGAGCTACTTTCCAATTCGAGAGAAGGTACAATTACCTCATCAAGTTCTACTTTCCTCCCACTCACTTCTTTTGAGAGAAAACTCCTTCTCTAGAAATTTTCCATTCTTGGCAACAAAGATCTTGCCTTCGGATTTGTGGTAGAAGGTGTACCCAATTGTTTCCTTAGGGTATCCTATGAAGACGCACTTCTCCGATTTGGGTTCGAGCTTATCAGGCTGAAGCCTTTTGACATAAGTATCGCAACCCCAAACTTTAAGAAATGACAACTTATGTTTCTTGCCAAACCACAGTTCATACGGTGTCGTCTCAACGGATTTAGACGATGCCCTACTTAACGTGAATGCAGTTGTCTCTAATGCATAACCCTAAAATGATAGTGGTAATCGGTAAGAGACATCATAGATCGCACCATATCTAATAAAGTACGGTTACAACGTTCGGACACACCATTACACTGTGGTGTTTCACATGTCTTCAGTTGTGAAACTATTCCACATTTTTAAATGAAGGCCAAACTCGTAACTCAAATATTCGCCTCCATGATCAGATCGTAGAAACTTTATTTTCTTGTTATGATGATTTTCCACTTCACTCTGAAATTCTTTGAACTTTTCAAATGTTTCAGACTTGTGTTTCTTCAAGTTGATATACCCATACCTACTCAAATCATCTCTGAAGGTCAGAAAATAATGATAACCGCCGCGTGCCTCAATACTCATCGGACCGCATACATCGATATGTATTATTTCCAATAAGTCATTAGCGCGCTCTATTGTTCCGGAGAACGGAGTTTTAGTCATCTTGCCCATGAGGCATGGTTAGCAAGTATCAAATGATTCATAATCAGGTGATTCCAAAAGTCCATATGTATGGAGTTTCTTCATGCGCTTTACACCAGTATGACCTAAACGACAGTGACACAAGTATGTTGCACTATCATTATCAACTTTGGATCTTTTGGCATCAATATTATGAATATGCTTATCACTACGATCGAGATTTAATAAACCATTTACATTGGGTGTATGACCATAAAAGTTTTATACATGTAAATAGAACAACAATTATTATCTGACTTAAATGAATAACCGTATTGCAATAAACATGATTCAATCATATTCATGCTCAACGCAAACACCAAATAACATTAGTGAAAGGATCGATATAGTTGACTAGAGGGGAGGGGGGAGGGCGAATAGGCAACTAACAATTTTTAGCTTTTCTTTACCGAATTAAATTTTGCATCAAAGTAGGTTGTCTAGATATGCAACTAGGTGAGCAACCTATATGATGCAACAACAATAAGCACACAAGCAAGCAAAGGATATAACTCAATATAGCTTGCACAAGTAAAGGTGAGAGATAACCAAAAGCGGAACCGATAGAGACGAGGATGTGTTACCGAAGTTCCTTCCCTTTGAAGGGAAGTACGTCTTTGTTGGAGCGGTGTGGAGGCACAATGCTCCCCAAGAAGCCACTAGGGCCACTGTATTCTCCTCACGCCCTCACACAATGCGAGATGCCGTGATTCCACTATTGGTGCCCTTGGAGGCGGCGACCGAACCTTTACAAACAAGGTTGGGGAAATCTCCACAACTTAATTGGGGACTCCCAACGACACCACGAAGCTTCACCACAATGGACTATGGCTCCGCGGTGACCTCAATCATCTAGGGTGCTCAAACACCCAAGAGTAACAAGATCCGCAAGGGATTAGTGGGGGGAATCAAATTTCTCTTGGTGGAAGTGTAGATCAAGGTCTTCTCAACCAATCCCTAGAGAATCAACAAGTTTGATTAGCTAGGGAGAGAGATCGGGCGAAAATGGAGCTTGGCGCAACAATGGAGCTTGGGGGAAGAGGTAGGTCAACTTTGGAGAAGAAGACCTCCTTTTATAAAGGGGGCGAACAATCCAACTATTACCCCCCAACCAACCCCACAAAGGGTGGTACTACCGCAAAGGGAAGCAGTACTACCATTGGGATCAACGGTACTATCGCTCCCCCTCGCGGTACTACCGCACAGACTCGGAAGCAGGGGCGAGGCAGGAATTGGACACAGGGTGGTACTAGCCGCGGTGGTAGGGGCGGTACTACCGCTTGCGAGCGGTACTACCGCTTCTACTACCGCTGCCAGTGCTGCACAACCCGACACGAGAGGCAACACCCTCAAGTCGAGGCAATAGGAGACCAGTACTGTAGCGGTACTACGGCTGAGAGCCCCCAGGCGGTACTACTGCTGGGAAGCGGTACTGCCGCCTGTGGCTCTAGAGCGGTACTACTGCTGGGGTACGCGGTACTACCGCTGGGACCCAAAAAGCTCAGGAAGCAATGAGAAACTCCATCGAAGCGGGAAGGCTCTGAGGGTGCAAAGAGGATGTGTACGTGTTGATTCCACCCTAGCCTTGCCAATGCGGACCCCCCTCTTGATAGTACGGTGACTCCTACGAAACAAGTCCACCAAAACTGAAACGAAAGAGCTACACCATCTTCGCTTAAGACTCCGAGGGGAAGGAATCGTCTCATGCCAAACGATGAATCTCTGAAATACTCAATGCAAATGATTAGTCCACAAAAGCGTTGTCATCAATCACCAAAACTACATAGAGAGAGAGAGATATGCCTTAACAATCTCCTCCTTTTTGGTGGATTGATGACAACCCGGGATTTGCACAAGGGTAGGACATGAAACTAAAACGAATCCCGGAACTACAAAATATAGACGGGCTTCCCCTGAATGTGTGCACCTAATTAGAGGTGCCTTTGGAATGCAAGGCACACACATTAGGATCAACAATCCCCTTATATTTTATAGCCCGACAGCAATAGCAACAAGTAAAGATACATATAGCTTGGATGCAGAAGGGTAAGTGTGAGCAAGGTATATAACAGGATAAGCATGCAACTCACATACTACCAAAGTACTTGATAAACATAGATAATAAGGGATAAGGTAGCATATGTCTCACAGCATATGATGGGAACCAGGTCTCACAGGCACAGACCAAACCAAAGCAAAGAAAAGAGTTTGCGAGAAAGACAAAGCGAACAATCCACACAAACACACGCTTGCAACTCGACAACGACAAATCCCTAGACTCTCTCCCCCTTTGGAATCAAGACACCAAAAAGGCAAAGAGCGCTGCTACGGCTCCAGGTGATAGCAAATTGAGGATCTCTAGCATCACATCCCAGTGGGATCATTTGCACCGCCGTGATCGGTAGGAAACTGCTCGGTGTCTGAATCGGTCCACAGGCAATGCTGCTGAACCCACTCCTCCTCATCGGTGATCTTTCCCTCAGATCCGCTGGCAACTGTTGCACCCAACTGATGCATGAGCTCCTTGTGATGGCTCCGGGCCTTCTTCTCAGAAACATTAGCCATATACTGTCCATGAGACTCCATGCATAAGAGTTTCTTCATCTTGCACTTAATCTTCTTTGCCCATGAGGGCTCCACTCCAGAGGGCTCATAATCCTCATCATCATCGGCATCAGCCTCACCCTCGGTCTCCATGTCAGCAGCTTCACATGGAATCCTAGACCTAGGAGCCGGGGTGCCCAAGTTCTCCTACTTCCTCAGATGCTTGATCTCATGTGGGACTAACTCTCCAGTCTCCATCACAACCTTAGGATAGAGAAGCGCCCAAGCCTTCTCAATTAGCAACATGATAAACGGACCATAGATAGGTCACTTGCGCTCAGAGATGGCTGAGACAAGTTCAGACCACATGACATGGGAGATATCCAAGGACTCTCTAGTGTTTTCTTCCTTCTCATGCTGGCAGAAGAGAAGCATGTCCACAAGAAATGAGTGAACCATACCCAAGTTCCCAATACGGGGGAAGAGAGTATCTCAGAAGATGCGATGAAGGATGTCCAGAAAGGCAGGCAACTCATGCCATGGGAGTAGTGCTTAGCTTTGGGTTCAATCTTGCGGTGTCCTTACCCAGTGACAGAAAGGGTTGCAAGGCACGTATTGTATTGTTGCCATCGAGGATAACAAGATGGGGTTTATATCATATTGCTTGAGTTTATCCCTCTACATCATGTCATCTTTCTTAATGTGTTACTCTGTTCTTATGAACTTAATACTCTAGATGCATGCTGGATAGCGGTCGATGTGTGGGTAATAGTAGTAGATGCAGGCAGGAGTCGGTCTACTTGTTATGGATGTGATGCCTATATACATGACCATGCCTAGATAATCTCATAATTATTCGCTTTTCTATCAATTGCTCGACAGTAATTTGTTCACCCACCGTAATACTTATGCTCTTTAGAGAAGCCTCTAGTGAAACCTATGGCCCCCGGGTCTATCTCTTATCATATTTGCTTCCAATCTACTTTTATTTGCATCTTTATTTTCTACATCTATATTATAAAATACCAAAAATATATTTATCTTATCATACTATCTCTATCAGACCTCACTTTCGCAAGTGGCCGTGAAGGGATTGACAACCCCTTTGTCGCGTTGGTTGTGAGTTCTTTATTTGTTTGTGTAGGTTCGTGGGACTTGTTAAGGAGCCTCCTACTAGATTGATACCTTGGTTCTCAAAAACTGAGGGAGATACTTACGCTACTATTGCTGCATCACCCTCTCCTCTTCGAGGAAAACCAACGCAAGCTCAAGACGTAGCAGCTGGCCCAGCTAAAGGCCCACAAGATTTTGCGGACCATAATGGGCCGGCCCAGCTAAAGGCCCATGAGATTTCGCCGAACCTAATGGGCCGGCCCAGCTGAAGGCCCACAAAATTTTGAGGACCCTAGTAGGCCGACCCATTAATTGGCTGCCATGTTTTGGGCCAAATGTCGACCCATATTTGATCCGGTCCATTAATGGCCTGCCACGTTCCGAGCCTAATAATGGCCCATATGAGATCCGTCCCATTAAAAGCCTAACACGTTCTGGGCCAAATTACGGCCTAGATCAGGTCCGTCCCTTTAAGAGGCTTTGGGCTAAATTACGGCCCATATCAGATTCGGCCCGTCAATTGGATGCTATGCTTTTGGGCCCACTTGCTAAAGGCCCATTTAGTAATTCGGCCTGATATTAGTTTCAGACTGTTAAAGGCCCATTTAACCTTTCGGCCCTATATATATTTCGGCCTGTTAAAAGCCTGTCATATAGTTGGGTCTAACTATGACACCGTTTGCATCCGACCTGCTCACAGCCGATAATCTGGTTGGGCCAAACAAGGACCGAGACAATTTTGGCCTGTTATAAGCCCGTGATTTGATTGGCACAATCATGGGCCGGGGTCTATTTCGGCCTGCTGCCGGCCCGTGAGCTGTTCGGCACATTTCAGGCCCAACCTACTTTTCAGCCTCCTAAAAGCCCATTGAGTTTTCTTGGGAAAATAGGGCCGACGCTTTACTCGGCCTATTAAAGGCCTGAATCTACTAGTGGGCCAATTTACATTTAGGCCTGTTAACGGACCAACATGACGGGGCCCATGATGCGGATCATACATAGTGATTTGCATGATGGCCCGATTATGTACCATAATGTTACGTTTTGGCCGGTTTACTGCGAAGAGAGGATATATATACAGTAAAATAACTGCAGCATCGTGAATAAGAAAAAAACCTGGACTATACAATAAAGAAATTATGGCATATTACATCCACTGGGCATCAAAGTTCGCCACTATGATAATAAAGCACAGGCAGACAGCAGATTACATACACTGGGCATCAAAAATCGCCACCAGTGCAATTAAACACGCCGACAAAATAATATACAAAACCGACAGCACTTCAATAGAGTTCAAGAAAGGTTAGCCCTGCTCGGGAGCTGCAGCGCAAGCAGTTGAGCAAGCTGATGAGACTGCGCTTGTTTGACACTTATATCCTCCTCACTCTGAAAGATAAACAAAGCAGACAGATGACATGTTTTGCACATATAAGTATCAGTGCTGACAATTCATCACATTTCTTACTGACGAATAAAGTGACACAGTTTAAAATAGCATTAACACAATATGGTATTGTTCAGGTCAAGACATGGCAGGAAATGACATTGTGAAGGAGTTGGCAGCTTCACGACACCACTGGATTATAGATCAAGAACTCATAAGTATCAATGGTTAGTGTGCTGTCAATTTATCCCATTTCAGATTGGCAAAATAAGATCACTTGCTCTGTATAGTTTAATTTACATGGTATGAAGAAGGAACTTGGTTGTACAACTGAAAACTTAAATTGAGAAGGACAAACTTTTGTTTATGAACTACATAATAAACTTTAAACATGCAATTTGATGCAAACACCAAAAATAAACAGCTGTTGCAGTCATGCCTAACCAAATATACACAACAAAGTTTGAAGGCTTGAGAAGGACAAACTTACATTATTGGTGAAGGCAGGCTCTATAAAGCCCTTGTCCATGCTGATGGGGGGGGGGCAATTCAAGAAGTTTACCACAGAATCTTCTTCATAAGCATTGCCTTTATTCTACATTTTGTTAAGAGTAAATATAGATGTGACAATATAAGAAAAAATGGAGAATATTTAAGATAAGATGAAGAGTGATGCTACATAACCAAGTAGCTATAAATGTAAGTACAGCGATACAGGCAAAAGGTACAGCCAAGAGCAATGCAGAGCTAAACTTCTTCAGTACCATCGGTGTTATCCAACCTTATGGTAAGAGTAAATATAGATCTTATGTGTAGAAAATGGAGGGCAAAGGAAAATAAGCTGCAGAGTGATGGTACATGAACAACTACCTGTCAATATAAGTACACTGATAAAGGACAACAGGTACTTACAAGAACAATGCAGAGCTAAAAAATTCATTGGCATTGGATATATTCTACACTAATGTAACCATTCATACAGATCAGATAATTTGGAGCGAACAATTGATAAGCAAGCTATCATGCATACTGCTGTCACATAATGAACCAGGTATGTATGCAAGTACAGTGATACAGGACAACAGGTACTAACAAGAGCAAAGCAGCGGGCAGCATATTTGCGATATCCTGTCGTTCTTTTCAAACCGGAATTCTTTTCGAGCAGATTTCCTGCAAAAAAGATCCATAAGGCACATGCGGAAAAGTAGAAGTTCAAATTGTCATGCGATATCATAGACAGTACCTCATCCTCGGAACGAGACCAGTGCATAACAAGGTTTTTCCATTCAATGTCTTCTAAATTTAGCACAGGAGACTTCACCAGAAATTCGTTTATAGACTTGCCATCAAAGTGTGATTTCCTCAGGTAACACCGATACTGCTGCAATGCTTCCTTGAAAAGCGCAAGCAAGCTTTGCTCGTCATGACTATCCAGATTGACCCTCGCCTACTTACAACAATGTAATGTAAATCATTGATGTGTTCAATCAGCAGAAAACAGGAAAATAATCACCATGAATAATAGCACTTACACGTAAGTGGGACAGGAAGATGTGAAAATGGTGTTTGTCTTCACTATAATCTTCCCATGATGGGAATATATGCACGTAGTCCCTAACAACATTGAAAGCATTGTCTTTTAAACTGGGAATAACTGGAATGGGGTTCCAATCTGCAGGAATTGGCCGTCTCTGCAGTTGGGATAGGTCTTCGGCCGGTGGACTTGCTGTACTTTTTGCTGGAGTGGGATTTTTCTGTGGTACGGCTGGTGCTATGGCAACTGAAATCGGCATACCTTTTGCTGGAGTGCAGGTCCTGTGTGGTGGGGCTAGTGGTGTGGCCAGTGAAGTATGGGTACAGTCTGCTGGAGTCGGTCCTACGTTTTGTGTCACTGGTTGTACAACCAATATAAGTGGGGTGTTGTCTGATTTCTCCGGCACAACCACGTTTTTCAAGGACTTTGCTGGTGCTCCTTCAGGTTCGGCAATCACCCTCTTCCTTTTTGATGTCTGATGCACAAGAACAACATTTGAGTGGAAAAACATGGTATGATGACAGATGGAATATGTATTGATAATGGATGGGCATGGCATCTCGACATATATGATGAGTAAACTAAGCAGATGGCGGTGCAACAAAGTAGAAGAAATGCAAGACAACATATGCAAGATACGCGCAATCAATAAAACCTTGCCAAATTAGAACAGGCACCTTGATGGGTGAACATGACAGGCCATCTGCCTTTGACTCCTCGAGGTTAGAATAGTCATTAGGATCATATTCTGAACAAGAATCTACAGGTGGGGAGCGTATGAGTTTCATTGCATCCAGAATGGCACTCAATGCCTTGGTGCCAATTTTGTAAGTCATTGCAGTGTTCCACAATATTCTTCTGATGCGCGGATTCTGATATTCACTGTAATTACGTATAATATCTGAGAACCATGAAAACATAAATAGTTGTGAGATTATCTTTGTAATGCAGAGGATATTCTAATATAGGGGCGCCCCTGTAAACACTTGTGTGCTATCACTGGATTCTGATGAGAGAGCTCATGTGTGCTGTAATATGGTGCGTGCATTTATATAATCTGGCACAAGTACACAAAAAATAGGCTCCAGAAGTAAGGATAGTTGGCAGATGATAGGTTCATAATATACTGTATAGAGAGTTTATTGCCAAACCATGATAACAAGAGCACACAGCAACTAGGCAGATCATAGTGTACATAAAAGGGGTACACCATAACCACGATATATAAATCGGGAAAGTGGAACTGGCTTGAAAATACGGTGTTGTATTGCCGCTAGTAATTGAAAGCCTATCGATCACGTACAGGCCAGCTCTATCAGCTGTTGACTGCAGATGTCCCTGCTCCCCTTCCTGACAAGGAACATACTGTACGTACTAAATACAGAATAACAAAAGAGGAACATGTTAAAGAACAGAAGAGGAAGCATATTCTTGAGGTTCCGCTTCATTGCATACAATGTTGGTTGCCCACTCATGATGAATCACAGCGCCCAAAGAAATGCAATTCCATGTTGTCTCTCTATATGTGGCAATTTTGAACAAGAGTCATTAGGATCATATTCTGAACAAGAGTCAACAGGTGGGGAGCGTATGAGTTTCATTGCATCCAGAATGGCACTCAATGCCTTGGTGCCAATTTTGTAAGTCATTGCAGTGTTTAGCTTCAAGAGTGGACTGCTGCTAGTGCGACACAAAGCAGCTACACAGATCATAGTGTAGATATAACGGGAAAACCTTAAGCATCAGAGTAAAATCAGCAAAGTGGAACTTGCTGGAATATATGTGCTAGTATTGCCGGTACGGCTAGAAAGGCTTCGGATACCAGCTCTCTTCAACTGAAGGTGCGGTACTGTTAATATCAGTGTAACTCTCAAAGGCGACACAGCTCCCCGCATTTCCTTGCTATTCTTATAGGATTCAAGTGGGCAGGCCACTACAAATCCTATTCCTATGTTTACAAAATCCTACGAATCAAAGAGGCCCGAAGAGTTCAAAGTGTCCATCACAACCGACCGTATAGACCTCTACACTGCAAATGTCCCTGCTCATCTTCACTACAAGGAACATACTGTACTACTATCATACTCCCTCCATTCCAAAATATAAGTCTTGGTAGAGATTTCCACTATGGATCACATTACATATGTATCCAGATACATTTTTAGAGTGTAGATTCACTCATTTTGCTCCATATGTAGTCCATGGTGGAATCTATACAAGACTTGTATTTAGGAACGGAGAAAGTACTTATTAAAGAAGAACGGAAGAGGAACATGGTTAAGAAGAGCAAGCAGATTTTGGATAATAAAATGTTTGTTGCGCAGTGCCCACACATGATGAACCAGAGCACATTAAGAATGTAACTCCCTACTGTCTCTCGACCATTTCAGGCGGTTGGATGAAGATCCTATGTCTCCTAACCCTTCTTCTTCCTCGTCTCTGATTCTTCCCATATAGAACACCGCACGGGCCGTCGGCCGGACCACCGGCCCCCACCGCCTGTGTTCTCCGCCACCCCCACCCCCCACCTCCGCCCCCACCCGTGTCGAATTTTCTTTGTTCGGCGAGGCCCCACCACCGCCCCCACAACCACCGTCCCCACCCGAGCCCCTTCGTTCGCACCGGCGAACTCTGGCGAGCTCTGAAAAATCGACTGACCCAATTTTGAAATTTAGTCTACTGTGATTTAACTAGTGTGGAATATAAAAGGGGAAAACCATAAGCATTGGGAGTATAGTGTTGAGCATGCCATGGTGGATCTGAAGGTGCAAACCGGACAAAGGAAACTTCGCAACCAATGTTTGCTTTCAACTAGCATGTAAGTGATGGACAAGAAATCAGAGTAAAGCAGTGGCGATCTATTTTCTTGCTGCGATAAATAAGTTGAGCAGATACGAAAGAGTACCGCCTCTGGTGCGGCATCGTGTATGCATCTGCTGAGAATTTGATGGTGCTGCGGTAGCGATGGCTGTCGGCGGCATGGAAGCAGAGCTAGGAGGGTAGATGATGGCGGCGGGGCGTGGTGGACGAGATGGTCGTAGGAGTGGCGCCGGCAAGGTGGACGATGGCGGGGATGAAGCGAGAGGATGGGATGCAAGGATCCTGGTCCGAAGCCGTGGATGAGAGAGGTCGATCTCTTGTAATGGATGGCGGCGTCAGGGTATCAGCTCCGGCATGGTGGAGGAGGACGGCGGTGGATGGGGTGGCGGACGGAGGAGGCTGGGGTGGAGAGGGTGTTTTGGCGCCCACGGAGTACGAATGGGGAAAGGGAGGTAGAGAGGAAGGGGGGAACCATGTCTTCAGGGCGTGCTTGTCTCAAATGCGAGGAAATTTACAAACTTAGCCCCCGTTTCAAATTTCCTACATCACAACAATATTAGTCGGTTGGGGATAGGACGGTAATCTCGCATACACCGAATATTTGCCGACGAGAGTTTGTTTTTGGCGCCCACCGTGTATGAATCGGGGAGGGAGTCGATTTCGGCCGAGGACACACTGTGTTTTGGCGCCCACCGTGTATGAATCCGGGTGAGAGGCGGTTATGTCACGTTTGAGTGAAATTACAAACCTACCCCTATCGAAACCTATAGAAATCGAGCAGATAGGCTTTGCGTGGCAGGGATAGGCAGTAGTAATTTCCATCTCGCAGATTTTGGTTTCGGGCGGTTACTGCGACTTTCCCCGCTTCGTTCAAATTTTGCAGAGTGCACGTTTACCGTGCCAACTCAATTCGAATCCCGTTTGTATTCTATTTTTTTGGGCGGGATCCATTTTCGATTGGAATAAAATTCTATATACATCATTTTTTTATATATACTTTCAAAAGCACAACACCCTTTATACATAAATATGGTTTACAAATGGCATGATCTCAGATTCATAAGGTTGTATCCATCAATTTGGATTTTCAAATATTTGAAACCACTTTATGTTGAAATCCAATGTATGCATTCCTCGCTAACTGTCTCCAATTAATGTGTGTTTCATGCGGGTTTTTTTACTTCTCAAACATGTATAATGTGTTTCACACACGCAACATATAGTGTAATCCCGTTTAGACATTAATTGCATATAAACCATGCATTGTTTCTAATTAAAGAATCTATGGATCACCAATATTGATAAACTATATAACATTACACGTGTCCCCAAATTCAAATGAATATGCATGTTTGATACACCAATTTGCGTTATGATATTATCGATGTCGTGATCTCCAGTTTAAATATTTGAATCCCCTTTAATCCAGATATTCGTCTCATATAGCTATCACTCATGCTTATATAGGACTATCTCTCTAGACCTATACGCGTTCATCGTCTCTCGGGTATCTCTCGTGCTACCTGTATGTCGACAATGATCTTTTATCTTCGTAACACACTGACGGTACTCTCTCCCTCGACCTTCATCACTCTATCTCTCTCTAAGTATATCTCGCTCCCTGCTATGTGTCTCTAACTATGATTCTCCATGTGGAATCTCTTTCTCTCACACAAACACAAAACTTTGTCTCCCGGGGTCTCATTTCTCTCTACTATTCCCCTGTGTGCCACTCGCACACCCCTCATACAGAGATGTCTTTCGCTCCTTAGGTATGAGAACCTACGACTCTTCCTCTTAAATATCTCTTTCTCACACACAAACACAAACTCTGTCTCCCAGGGTCTCATATTTCTCCACTGCTCTCTTGTATGTCGCTCACACACACTCTCTCTCCCTAGAGATATCTTGCGTTCCCTCATATGTCTCTCTAGCTATCACTCTCGTTGTGAAATATCTTTCTCTCTCGCAGACACAAAACTCCGTCTCTCGGGATCTCATTTCTCTCTGATATTTGTTTGTATGTGACTCACATGCACCCTCTCTCTACCTCTCTCACACCCACACACATAACTCAGCCTTCTGATCCACTCGACTCCTATCTCTAACGCACACTAGCTAGCATCTTTATCTTTCTATTTATCTGTTTCTCCATCAACCTTCTTTCTTGCCCTCACTCTTGCTTCCTATCACGCACACTAATATGTTTCTCTCTACATGCAGTCAAGTGCCCTCTTTTTATCTTTCTCTCACACACACATAACTTCACCCTCTGAACCACCCGGCGGTCATCTCCAACACTCAAACTAGCGGATGTCCCTCTAGCTAGCATCTCCATCTCTGTATCTATCTGTAGTTTCTCCGTCAACATTTCTTTCTCGCACGCAGTCTTGCTTCCTATCACCCACACTATATATGTCTCTCCATACATATGCATTTATAGGTTGATCTCTTTTGCACAACCATTGTGCCTCACTCCCTCTGCTCACCATAGATGCATGCTCCAGCCCACGCCACTATCTCTTAAAGACAAAAACACATGCTCAATTGTCGGGCTTCTTCCCTGCATTCTCACATGCATGCATATTGTCATACCGATCCGTCTCTCCCATGTCGTTGATCTTATGACTTATGTCTTCTTTCTTTTATCTCGATCATGCGCGCGCGCGCACACACACACACATCCCACATATACATGTATACCTCTCACACATGCACGTTCAAGGTCTCTATGTCTCCATACCTGGTTAATTACCCTCAACCCTAATGCCACATCGAATCGTTCTCTTCTTGTGTGCACATAACTTCCGCCTGGATGGGTAAAACACACACTCACACTTAACAATCTCCTTCTAGCTACCCCCCTCTCACTCTTCCCCTATATCCCCGAAACCAATAAGACCATCCCTTCGTTTAATTCCCGCCTACATGCACCATCGATATATAGCAGTATTCCTTGGTGTCTCTCGAACAAACACGTTCTCTCGATGTCGACTCCTCTCATGCGCACACACCTTCTCTTCCCTCTCTACGGGCATTTTCTTTCTCGCACCCCATCATTGGTGGCCTTTGCCATACACATCACCTCTCTATGATGAAGCCATGCACACTTAAATTACATCCGCCATCGAGGACCCCGCGACACACACACACACACTAAGACTCCTTCACACACACACACACTCACACACTAAGACTCCATCTCTCTCTCTCTCTCCCTCTCTCTCTCTCTCTTTCTCTCTCTCTCTCTCTCTCACACACACACACACACACACTAAGACTCCATCTCACACACACATGCTCTAGGCGGAGCATTTGTTCCTACCACCCTTCATCCAACCTTAACCGTATGATAAACAATCACCTTAATTTACTTGTATAACATGGAAAAATTCCACTTTACTTTAGTAGTTAGCAAACTTATCATTTGTACCCTTATAAAAAACTGAGTTGAAGATGATGGTGTGCCTGCCATCTTGTAATATAGACCGTTTGATCTATATCTGACGGATAGAAAGCAAACTATGATAATTTTACAAAAGAGACCCGCACCTCTCTCCACATCCTTATCTCCCACAACCTCATTGCTGAGCAATCAAAAAAGGAAGTCTCTGGAACAATCTAGCATGGTGGCCGCTGCCGCCTGCCTGCGCTGTCCATCCCCATGCCTCCTCCCATTCTGACCACTACTCACCACCATGCTCCACTCCTCCTCACCTTATCTCTCATCTTTCATTTTTTCGATGACATTCTCGAGATACCAGTTTTTCGATAAAATTCTCAAGATATCATTAGTATTTACACATGGGATTACTCCTGCATGGGTCAATCACAATAGGTGTTTAAAAAAAAGAATATTGATGTTCTGTGCAATGCACGAGCATCTTGCTTGTAATTATATAACGCAAATCATGAGCATGAAGTGACATTTTTTTACACAACCACGTTAACATGGCCACGTAAATCACTAGCTAAAGTAAATACCATTACACTTATATCCCGATGCAAAAGGTTGAGTACATGTACGAAGAGTAGAGTCGCACACACGCACTCTGTCTCTCGGAATCTCTCTCTCTCACACACACCAGTTACGTGACGCCCACTTAAGCAGACACGTATGTTACAATTTGTGCACCCGCGGGTACATGTGATGTTGCACATTTATTTAAGCCGGACGACGAACCCAAATAGTAGCTGCATTCATTCCCCTCCCGCCGCCTCTTCTCTAGTCGCCGTCGGTCGGTAGCCATGGCCCAGCCAAAGGTAACAACATACGCCATACTCCCACCGGAGCGGTGCTTTAATCTGGAAATTTTAGTGGTTATGCATGCATCTTTTTTGTGCTAGCACTCCTATATAAGGATTGACCGGTCGCTTCCTACGGAGTGCGGGCGGTGGAAGAGGAAGGAGAAGTGAAGCGGGCTGTGGAATAACGTTTTTTACCACAATTTCTTTGGAAACTAAGTGCAATAATTGAGTAGTTTTGCAAACTACCAGTACTACACCTGAAACGGTTCAAAACCTATACTCCCTTGCCAGCGCGCGCTTCCCGCATGAAACAGTCAGTGTCGCCCTGGAGCGTCAGTGTCGCATTAATGCCCGGCCAGAGCAGAGGTGACCTCTCACTAGCGCCGGCTTTGAAGTGGCGCGACGGCCGAGAGAGCGCCGCTTCCCGGTGCACGCGACTGCTCCGCGTCGAGGCTGGCCATAGGCCCTGTTTGGATCCACGGGTTAGAGTTAGTTTGAGCTAGTTGGGGCTCAAATAGCCCTAAAATATCCAAGCATGAGGGTTTAAATTGGAGCAAGTTGCACCGAACCCACTAAAATAACTATCCAACCCAAGAGGTGCTAACTGGAGATAGTTCTCATTGGACCACTGAAAAATCACTTCTCTCTCCATCAAGTGCATTTATTGTCAATCTAATCCTGTCACCCAAACACCTCTTTGTCTACAGTTAGTTCAGGGTTAGTCATGAGTTAGTCTAACCTCTAGCTAAGTTAGAGTATCCAAACAGGAGCAATATAGGACATGCAAGTTGCTCAAAGCATACAGTCAAATTCGTAAGTGAAAGGATTTTTTTTCTTTTTGAAAACGGAACGTGAAAGGAAATTTTTTTAGAATGCTCTTGGCATGTCGCTAACATGTGATGAGTTAACCGACCTCGATATATGGCAAAAACGCCAGCCCATCGCACTTTGAGAGAGACGAGGAGGGAGAAGCGATACAGGCTGCTGAATTACTAGATATAGGTGTCACATGGAAGCCAAGAAATATGGTGAAAGCGTCAGTTAGCCATGTACTAGTATGATGTAACTACACTGGGCTGCCATATTTCGTACTCTTCCAGTCCACTGTGGAGATGATTGGTTGATTTTATATCACCGAATAATATAAAATATTATGAGTGCAAACGCTCCACCATGAGGTTCCTTGCTCCTTCTCGGTCGTCGGGAATCTATGTTCTTCCACTCTATTTTTTTACGTGAGCTTTGTTCATCCTTTTGCCAACACGCGAGACATCTAGCATCAAGGTGCGCATGTCATGCAAGGATCGTTCCATCTATATAAAGAACACGTGGGACTGGAACTACGAGATGGACATGTACCCAGGAGTGGACGTACGAACCTGAGTAATGTAGCGCAGTAAGTGAAGTAGAAAGGCACAAATGGTATGAACATGCATGGCATATAGGGTGTGTTTGGTTGTGTTCTTGTCTCAGCATAGTTGTTCCCTCTTCATGCATGCTCAACTCAACACCCCTCTTCATGCATGCTCTCTTCATGCATGCTTCTAGTGTATTTGTGCTAAACTAGTGTGGACTCATGCACCCTCCATACACTCTACCAAACACCCAAAAGTGGGTCGAGAAGGGAACTCTTGGGCGGCATTTGTCTCTTACTACATAGTACCACTAAATGTTGTACGTGCAATGCATGGTAATCTTATGGAGCACGTGCCTAAGTACTCTACTACTACTATATTAGTTGGAGGCACATATTAGCTTTTATATTTGTTACGTGTATGCCCCGAGACCTTCCAACTAGACGTGTCTTTCTCTCTAGGTTGCACTTTGTATCATTCATACCACTAGTACTACTACGTGTGGTCTCCGACCCACAAGTGGAAGAAGTGGAGACGCTCTACCACGCTATTTTTTTGCGCTGGGCTCTACCACGCTGTTCATGTCCCACTCCTTTCGCTGACGTGTGGGACATCCAGCACGTGTCATGTTTGGCACTCTTCGTCGTAAGAGTTGAAAGGCTAGCATTCATTAGAAATAAAAAATAAATATAAATTAGCAGTGATACTATTTTTTGAGAACCAATCAGCAATGATACTATACCACGCGGTTTCCTTGCTCCTCGATATCAGAAAGAATACTTCCATTCGCCAACATGTGGGACGTTGACCATCTTGGTCCACTTGCCATGCACGCAGAACTCCAAGGGAGAGTCACCCCGGTCGTCGCGCCGCAGTAATAATGACTAATGAGCCGTCAAATCACAGTCCCAACCTTTCCCACTTTGAAGTTGCTCGAACAAAGGAACCATCATGACTTTGTTGAATTCCGCTTCTTGAAGAAAACTACTGTACTAGCAGTACTACTAGCTACAGTAGTTACTCCAACAGAGGCCTCCTTTCGTTCATAGGATAGGAATTTTATAGGAATATGAAAATCATTGGAAGTGAGATGACATGCATCTCAATTCCTATAAAGAAAGAGATGCCATTTGATGCATGGGATAGGAATTTTTCCATTGAGTCTAGGCTAATGTACTGGTAATTTGCTCTAAAAACTACAGTAGTAACTAGTAGTGCTGGTACATGCTCGTACTCAGACACAGACACACACTAACTACTAGTACTACTACTTCTCACATGCTGGCCAGACACTGTCGTTCTCCTTCCTGGCTTTGTCAGCGACACCCCACCGTGCTTGGATCTCCGCCGACCTCTCCGCAGCAGCGCGTGCGTCCTCTTCTTTCTTGCAGCGGCGGGTCTCTCTTTTCTTGAGTGCTTTCTGACTTTTCCGCTCCCTCTGTGCGCCTTTGGCCACCTCTTGCACTACCTCCCATTCGGCCTTGGCAGCTTCAAATTCCTCTCACATAGGTGTGAGGTCCCGAGCGGCGATGAACTCGGCACGGCGGGATGCCATCGGTTGCCTACCATTTTGTGTGCGGTCGTGGGCGGCGAGGAACTCGGCGCGGCGGGATGGCATTGCTTCCTTACCGGTTAGTGTGCGGCGCGGTGGCATGAACGACGCTTGGTGAGAGCTCTGGGGTGGAGTGGCCGGACAACCGTATAGTGCATTGGTTTGTCAAGAGCTCAAGGACAGAAGACGAAGGAAATTTGGATTTCCCTTCAATCTTGGTCATTTATTACCGAGTAAAATGCATTAGCGGTCATGGAACTTGTCTTGATAGCTCACTTTGATCATTGTATATAAGATATGGTGATTATACAGTCACTAGCTCAGCATATAGCTCCGTATTTGTTTGGTTGACCAGTCAAATAGTCCGCATGCGCCTCATCGGCTCGTGTTCTTTATCTATCTACGCGGGCCTACCTGTCAGTGGAGAAAGAAATAAAAACCAAAATTATGCGTATGTGGGGAATCAAACCACGGACACGTCACTGCAACGCACACTCGTCAACCAAATGAAAATGAAATACTTTGCGTTAGACACTCACGCTCACGCTGTCAAAGCATGCTAATGCATGCACGTCGCCGTCTCAATCAAAGTCCTGCTCATGGCACAACACAAACGGCAAGCCCATCACATGAGCACCCCGGTGGTGCCTGACATTACTGTTTAGACGTTTGATGGAGGCCTACGCGAACACCGAGCATGCACTCACCTTGCTCAACACCAACGGTCGTACTCGGAGCGCCTTGCTCATGTATATCGTCCATCACAACGACAATCTATAAAACAGTCTAGCTAGAGAGGGTACTATGGTATGGAGTATGTACTATCGTGAGCGACTGTTCTTAGTTGCCACTTCACATGAGTGTGTGTCTGATCTATTCGTCCATTATTCATAAGTTATACATGGTTGTGTGGTGTCTAATGGTGGTCGTCGAAGGCTAGCTGGCGACAAGAGCGGTTGCATGGACGCCTGATTGTCAATACGTGCCGCATATGCTTCAAAGGCTCGTCATCCATGAGTTCACACTTTACCACCACGCCAGCGTCTGACCGCCCTGGCCTACCGAAACCCCTTCCATCGCTAGCGCACGCTTACCGCCTGAAATGGTCACCATCTCTCCAGAACGTCAATGCCACATTCATCGGACTTAATTGCAGGTGCAGTTCGTGTGTCACTGACATGCGGGCCAAATGCCCGTTGGGCCCACATGTCAGTAACCCAATGCACCTGCAGTTAAGTCACTGAAGCAGCGTCCACATTCACGCCCGACGAACCTACTTCGGCGCCAGCCGTCCATCCGTTTGCCACGGCTCATTGCAATTCGCCCGCTATATTAACTTGAGCCCTAGCTCCCAGCCATAGCCAAAGACCCACACTCATTCTCATACGGTCCCTTCCTTCTGTCGGCACCACTCCAACCATGGCCTCCTGGCACTACGAAGCTCTCTTGGACGTACTGTCGCAGGAGCATATGAGGGAAATCGGCGGCTCTGCTCTGGGTGCACTCCAAATCTCTCTTCGACATAGTGTCGCAGGAGCAGACGGAGGAGATCGCCGGCACCCCCTCGGCCGCCCTCCGCCACCATGACCACAAAGCTGGCACGCGTGCGCGGGCGCAGCCGGCAGCGAGGAAGAGTAGTACACGGTAGGTCACCGCCGCTCTGGTCCCAGGAAGGCCACCGCTACTCCACTCAGTCGATGCCAAGCTTGGTGGGGTAAACATCAGCGGCCGATTAGCCGCTTGACGGCGACGTGGAGGCGGAAATCTTCAGAATCTTGTGCTCCAGAGGAGGAGGTTATCGAGGCGGATGAGGAGGAGGCAAAGGCAAGGGCCGGCTTCTCGGGTTCATGGCCGGACATGGTGGTCGGGCGCCGGCAATTGTTTAGATTAGGTTTACAGTAGGTTTTAGTATGGTTTGTGCAAAATATGTAATGAATTTCTTCCAATTTGTAGGAAAAGTTTTCGAAATGTAATGAATTTCATCCGGTTAATTCGAAATTTGCTTTGTTTGCACGAATTTCGTCCGGTTAGTTCATATAGTTGTCGAAAGGTATGCGGGCAGCATCAGATGGCATCCATCAGTGTCCTTGGACAAATGCCGGTGTAAATTTGTGGGCCAGCACTGGAGATGCCCTAACTATCATGCTATAATCACTAACAATGCTCCATTATTTGGCAGGGAATAGTTATCCCTCGATCAAAATCAGATCTGTGTTGTTTCGCACTCCTCCCATGTAAGAGTGTAAACTCTTTCTTACATAAAAATGGAGCAAGTGGACGGCACTATAGCACGTCATATCCCTCAAACTAGCCCGCCTAACGTGCGGGAAAGCACTGCCCTCATCATTTTGTTCTGGATTTCTATCGATCGATCGTGCGAAAATGTTACGCTTTGCAAGTTCTAAAGGAAAAGGTGGCAAACTTACGACTCGTACGCGTCGCACCCCCGACAGTTTGGCTCGCACGCCGCTCACCAGAGGGGACACGTGTTGTCTTGCAATTTCACTAACATGTGGGACTGCAATTGAATAAACTGTCGATAGCCAAAATCTAATATCTCGGCGGGCGTCAGCTGAGAAGAGAGAGACGAGGGAGGGAGAGGAGATCGCCCGCCCACCGTGCACGGACTCCAAGAAATATATGGTGATAATGTGAGGTGGGCCATGCGTGAGTCCGGACCGCTTCCAAGCCCACTTCTGACCACCATGGCCCCTCAGACGCCAGCTGCCCGCCGCATGCATGCATAGCAAGTAGTACCAGTAAAATACTGGGTTATAAGCCCGCTTATGTGGAGGAGAGAGAGGCATTGACAAAGTCAAGGAGTGGTTTCTGCAAGAGCCCGTCTCTACACGTGCTCCTAGGTATAAAAAAATAATTCAAAAAAAGAGGCATAAAAAAACAATTGTGTCTAAAAAAAGGTAAAACATTTGAGAGGAAATAGATAGAGAGAAAGTGAGAAAAAGTTGTAACCTTATAGCCAACCTTATAGTCAACAGTATGGTAGTATTACATGAGGAAGGAGGGAGTGGTGCACATGCCAAGTTCACTGGGCTGCCGTGTTTCATACTCCTCTGTCGTAATAGTGGAAACACTAGCTTTCATCAAAAATAAACAATGAACACTCATTGCTCGTCCTCTATATCAGAAAGAATACTTTCTTTCGCCGACATGTGGGACGTCGACCATCCTGGTCCACCTGCCATGCACAAAATTATCTTGGTCTACCCCAGTCATATCGCATGCCCAACCTTTCTCACTATAAGTTGGTCGGACGAAGGAACCATCATGACTCCGTTGAATTCTGCTTCTTCAAGAAAACTTACCGTACCCGCAATACTGCTACCACACGCGAAGACTGGATGACACTGTACCACGTCATATCACTGAAACCCACTAGGTAATCCTAAAAAAACCACTAGGCTAAACTAGCCCGCCTATAGGTCATCTATTTTGGAACGGAGGGAGTACGTCTCTGTACTGCTATGATTTTGTGTTGTATGTCTCTGTACTTTTGCTATGATTTTCCTACCCTATGAACCAAATGAGGCCTGATGTATCCGTGTCGACTAAGCCTACAATTTTAGGAGCTTGGGCTATTGGCCGATCGACGATGGACAAGGATAAGCGTACCATGAGCTCATCAGCCCCAACGTTTCTCTTCGGTGATTGTTTTGCAAGTACTATAGCTCGCATAGTGGCTAGCCTACTAACACCAAGAATAATCAAACAAGCCCTACTGATATGATAAACAGTTCAAACTTACATCTAAGCATGCCATATATTGCATCAGAAGCTGGTAAGGATACATCTGTTTCCATAACTTGGAGAGGGTTCACATGATTCACTATCAAACAAAAGTAGCAAGTACCGCCGACACAAGACAGTGCACTAGCCCTAATATGGTTTGATAACATGCATCATTCTAGTAATTAAACACATGGCAATGCAAACTACCATGAAGGATTAGCGCGACCAACTATTTATTCTCATCAATATCTCGGGCAATGACCACAGCACGGACAGTGGCATGGGAATCAATCTCTGGGGAGATGTCCACAGGACTGACCACGACATCGGAATCGATCTCTGGGGCGATGTCCACAGGATGGACAGCGGCAACGGAATCGATCTCCGGGGAAATGCCAATAGGACGGACCGCGACATCGAAAACGATCTCTGGGGCGTTGTCCACAGTACGGGCCGCGACATCGGAATCATCAAGGACGTCCACCAGCACCTGCACAATCCTAACATATTAGCAAGCACATTGCAAATAATCAGAGACCACAACTATGGTAATAAGCCATTATTGTTTACCTTGTGCAGCTCACCTGGGGATCCCATCCCTCCGGGGGCCATCTCCTTGTCCTCAATGGGGCCATCACCTTGCCGGGGGAATACTGCTTCTCAACGGCGACTATCTCCTCAAACTCGGTCTTGAGCCTCGCATAGGTGGCCATCAGAGTTTCTGGGGTAGGCACGGTGGGGCCCTTGCTGTTCTTCCAACTTTCTTTGAGGAGTTCGTCCGCCAACCTCGTCAACTCTTTGGCCAGTGCTTGTTTCTTGGAGTTCTTCGTCTCCATGGGTTGGCCCGCCAACATGGTCAACTCGTTGGTCGGTGCTCGCTTCCTGGAGATCGCTGTCTCCAGTGGGTTGTCCGCCGGCAACTCTTTGCCTAGTGCTCCAGGATCCATCAATGAACTGACAAACAAAAAGAAATTGAAAGGAAACCACAATCGCAATGAAAACGAAAAAAGAATAGGCTATGAGAATCGGTCGGTGCTTCACAAAAAGAAGATTCTTGGAATGAAAATATAGCAGCATCACTGATTCGCCCACCTTTCCTTCATCGGTACAGAAGAAAAATGGCAGAAGTGAGTAGCCTGGAGTGAGGTTTTCTTCAAGAAAGGGGAGAAGGGGCTTCAATGAGCGTTCCAGTGAAATGATGGTTGCTTCGTCCAGTACAACTTCATGCCACTTTACCACTTCTGGTAAAGGTGTGGGTTTTGTGATATGACGGGTCATGACGGCCACACCGGGGTGACTAGTGAGTCTCGACTATAGCACCTCGCTGTGGTTTCGTGGATGGCACGCGGGCCCGGATGCTTTGATATCCCGCATGTAGATAGAGCGGCTACTCATATAGGAGTGCACAATATTGTGCACCGCGACCAAGGCGGAGAGGAAAACGAGAGAACTACATAATTAATGCATGAGTTTAATTAGGGTAGTTTTGTAAAGTATACGAGATACATTCTTCCAATCGCAAAATTCCTTGGTTGATGAAATTTGAGATTTGAGCCCTATAAACCGGAAGGGAGTGTTGGGGAACATAGTAATTTCAAAAAAATTCCTACGCACACGCAAGATCATGGTGATGCATAGCAACGAGAGGGGAGAGTGTGTCCATGTACCCTCGTAGACTGAAAGCGGAAGCGTTATGACAACGCGGTTGATGTAGTCGTACGTGTTCACAATCCAACCGATCCAAGCACCGAACGTATGGCACCTCTGAGTTTAGCACACGTTCAGCTCGATGACGATCCCCGGACTCCGATCCAGCAGGGTGTCGGTGATGAGTTCCGTCAGCACGATGGCGTGGTGACGATGATGATGTTCTACCGACGCAGGGCTTCGCCTGAGCACCACAACGATATGACTGAGGTGGAATATGGTGGAGGGGGGCACCACACACGACTAAGGAATGGTCACGAAGATCAACTTGTGTGTCTAGAGGTGCCCCCTCCTCCGTATATAAAGAGGGGGGGGGAGGAGGAGGGGGCCGGCCAAGGGGGTGGCACGCCCTAGGATGGGGAAACCTACTCCAAGTAGGTTTGCCCCTCCCTTTCCTAGTCCAAGAAGGAGGGGGCAGGAAGGTGTGGGAGAGGGGAAAGGCAAGGGGGGCCTCCCCCCCTTCCTTGTCCTATTCGGACTCAAGGGAAGGGGGCGCGCCTCTTGCCCTGGCCGGCCCCTCTCTTTCTCCACTAGGGCCCAATAAGGCCCATTAGTTCCCGGGGGGGGGGGGTCCGGTAACCCTCCGGCACTTCGGTTTTCTCCGAAATCACCCAGAACACTTCCGGTGTCCGAATATAGTCGTCCAATATATCAATCTTTATGTCTCGACCATTTCGAGACTCCTCGTCATGTCCGTGATCACATCCGGGACTCTGAACAACCTTCGGTACATCAAAACTTATAAACTCATAATAAAACTGTCATCGTAACGTTAAGCGTGCGGACCCTACGGGTTCGAGAACTATGTAGACATGATCTACAACTGTTTCCGATCAATAACCAATAGCGGAACCTGGATGCTCATATTGGCTCCTACATATTCTACAAAGATCTTTATCGGTCAAACCGCATAACAACATACATTGTTCCCTTTGTCATCGGTATGTTACTTGCCCGAGATTCGATCGTCGGTATCTCCATACCTAGTTCAATATAGTTACCGGCAAGTCTCTTTACTCATTATGTAATGCATCATTCCGTAACCAACTCATTGGCCACATTGCTTGCAAGGCTTATAGTGATGTGCATTACTGAGAGGGCCCAGAGATACCTCTCCGACAATTGGAGTGACAAAACCTAATCTCGAAATACGCCAACTCAACATCTACCTTTGAAGACACCTGTAGAGCTCCTTTATAATCACCCAGTTACGTTGTGACGTTTGGTAGCACACAAAGTGTTCCTCCGGTAAACGGGAGTTGCATAATCTCATAGTTGTAGGAACTTTGTATAAGTCATGAAGAAAGCAATAGCAACATACTAAACGATCAAGTGCTAGGCTAACGGAATGGGTCAAGTCAATCACATCATTCTCCTAATGATGTGATCTCTTTAATCAAATGACAACACATGTCTATGGTTAGGAAACATAACCATCTTTGATTAATGAGCTAGTCAAGTAGAGGCAAACTAGTGACATTAAGTTTGTCTATGTATTCACACATGTATCATGTTTCTGGTTAATACAATTCAAGCATGAATAATAAACATTTATCATGATATGAGGAAATAAATAATAACTTTATTATTGCCTCTAGGGCATATTTCCTTCAGTCTCCCACTTGCACTAGAGTCAATAATCTAGATTGCACAGTAATGATTCTAACACCCATGGAGTCTTGGTGCTGATCATGTTTTGCTCGTGGAAGAGGCTTAGTCAACGGGTCTGCTACATTCAGATCCGTATGTATCTTGCAAATCTCTATGTCTCCCACCTGGACTTGGTCCCGTATGGAATTGAAGCTTCTCTTGATGTGCTTGGTCCTCTTGTGAAATCTGGATTCCTTTGCCAAGGCAATTGCACTAGTATTGTCACAGAAGATCTTCATTGGT